>NC_091243.1:9864610-9931272 GCF_040958095.1 Procambarus clarkii | reverse complement strand
GTATACGTCACCCCACACACACTCCAAGAGCAGAGAGGCACGTCACCCTTCACACCACCTCATAGATAGTGAACTCATCTACATATCTAGAGCCTTAGTGGTGGATAATGTCTCTGTGAGTGCCTGAATCAGGCTGAAGTCAAGGATGAAATGGTCAGACACGCTTCTCCGCCAGAGAGGTAAAGGTGTAGGGGCGACTACACACGCCGCCCTCAGCAGCTGGGAGCTGGGACCACTAGTGTAACTGGAACACTCGCTCTCTCACTCGCCTTGACACCACTAAGAGTGGCGCGCTGAGCCCCTCAGCGCCCGGTTTAGACTTGAACTCGGCACGTCAGGAGACGGAAGTGGGCCGCCTGCGATTATGATGTTACCTCCCACACTGACATTCAAGTTGGGAGCCAAACACGCTGATCAACCCCGCAATATTTTGAAGTCATAGAAGTTTCGTATAAGTTTTGTGGCGAGGCTTCATCAGCAGGTGTGAGTGTATTTAAGGTCCCTAAAGGACTGTTATGATTTGGGTGGTGGTGAGCGTGTTTGAGGAGAGTGAAGGAGAAGGGGCGTGGTGGTAGTTGGATATTCGTGGTTCTAGGACGGTGGAAGTGACGTGTACACCGCGCCCTAACTTGAGCCATAAGTGGAACATTCCGTCATTACATTATTCATTAAAGTCAATGTTAAGCATGTCATTCAACAAGCGACAACGTATATGCTTACTATCACTATGAAATAAATGCATTTAATATTTGTCCCCAAATAAATACAGACAACAAAATAATATTTTAATGTTTTGTTTATGTTTTGGTAAATGTGAAACAATGCTTCACTTCCAAAAAAAGCACTAACGATGCACTGATTAGCTAATTTAGCATGATTAACTTGATACATGCAGCTCTTGATAAAAATGAGTTTCCTGTTGGGTTATTTGTGGACCTGCGTAAGGCTTTTGACACTGTCAACCACCAAAACCTTCTTCTTAAATTACATCATTATGGAGTCAGAGGTCACTCCCTCCAATACCTCTAGTCTTACCTTACTGACAGGCTCCAGTATGTTTCTGTGAATAATTCCATTTCTCCCACCCTACCCATCAACATTGGTGTTCCTCAGAGCAGCATACTTGGCTCTCTCCTCTTTCTCATCTACATTAATGACCTTCTAAATGCCTCTCAACACCTCAAACCAATTCTATTTGCTGATGACACAACCTTCATTTTCTCCAGTCCTGATCCCCTTGCTCTAAATGTCACAGTAAATACTGAGCTAAATAAAGTCCGTCTTTGGCTAACTGCTAACAACCTCGCCCTTAACATTGACAAAACCTTTATATTTTGTTTGGTAATAAATCCTCAGATCAAATTAATGTAAGATTAAACAATACCCAAATTAGTAACAAAGTAGATGGCAAACTCCTTGGTGTCCTCATAGATAACTAGTTGAATTTCCAGAAGGACATTCTAAATATAGAAAAAAAATCTAAAACTGTTGGCATTCTTTCTAAGATCAGATATTATGTACCTCGCCCTGCCCTAGTGACGCTCTATTACTCTCTCATCTATCCTTATCTCAACTAAGGTATTTGTGCTTGGGGTTCTACTACCCAAAATCATCTACGTCCTGTAATTACTCAACACAAATCTGTTATTAGAACAAAATCTAACTCTGGCCCCAGACAGCACTCGGTACCCTTAAATCTTTAAATATGTTAGATACTAAGTCACTGCACATCCTCTCAAGTGTGCTCAATATATTTGAAACTCTGAACTATAATGCCAATCCTGACCTTAAACGCTTCCTAGAAGGTTGTAAAAGAACTCATGGTACCACACCAGAAACAAATACCTATTTGATATTCCAAGAGTGCACCTTAACCAAGCTAGAAATGCTCTACAAATCAAGGGACCCAAAATGTGGAATGACCTTCCCAATCATGTTAAAGACTGTACCTCTCTCAACCAGTTTAAGAGAAAAACCAAGTACCACCTAATTAACTCCATGTAACCTACCTTACCCCTAAATGTCAACCCATGTCTTACTATTTTCAAACAATACTGTTTGTTGATCAACTTGTATAACTGCTGAATTCTGCCATGTCCCACCCCCTCTTTTTTTCCTTTTTCAACACAATTTATAATTTAATCTTAATTAGTATTAAGATTTGGTTTAAGTGTTTTTCCCCCACACCTTGCCCGAAACGCTGTGCATATTAGTGGCTTTAGGTATTGTATGTACTCGCTCTATCTATAAATCCAACATTATGTTTGTAACTCATTATCTATGTATGTACTTTTACCTGAATAAACATTTGAATTTGAATTTCAATGTGACAACTTGTGAAGGAGAGGACGCGCGCTGGTGGTCGCCGCCACCAGCGCCGAGACCACCATTGTGGTCTCCTTCACTGCTCTGAGGTGTAGAGAGGGAGGTCTGTGGTCTCCTTCACTGCTCTGAGGTGTAGAGAGGGAGGTCTGTGGTCTCCTTCACTGCTCTAAGGTATAGAGAGGGAGGTCTGTGGTCTCCTTCACTGCTCTGAGGTGTAGAGAGGGAGGTCTGTGGTCTCCTTCACTGCTCTGAGGTGTAGAGAGGGAGGTCTGTGGTCTCCTTCACTGCTCTGAGGTATAGAGAGGGAGGTCTGTGGTCTCCTTCACTGCTCTAAGGTATAGGGAGGGAGGTCTGTGGTCTCCTTCACTGCTCTGAGGTATAGGGAGGGAGGTCTGTGGTCTCCTTCACTGCTCTGAGGTGTAGAGAGGGAGGTCTGTGGTCTCCTTCACTGCTCTAAGGTATAGAGAGGGAGGTCTGTGGTCTCCTTCACTGCTCTAAGGTATAGAGAGGGTGGTCTGTGATCTCCTTCACTGCTCTAAGGTATAGAGAGGGAGGTCTGTGGTCTCCTTCACTGCTCTAAGGTATAGGGAGGGAGGTCTGTGGTCTCCTTCACTGCTCTAAGGTATAGGGAGGGAGGTCTGTCACTTCTGATGAGCCACAGTTACCAATATTAATATATCGTGTAATAAAGCCGTAAGGTCAGAGTTTGGGATTAACTGAGGAATATTATCAGTGTATATGTCAGTGTGTGAACATTAATGTCTGGTGCCCAGTGACTTAACACTTGTCCGTTCACAAGGCTTAGGCTGCTGCCAAGACATTGGGGACCTTCATTTGTTTAGGGAATCCATAGTCCTAATGACTAAGTTTGTTAAGTGACTTTAAGTTGCCCAGCCCTAGAGACTTTAACTTTATTGAGTCTAGTGAGACTTCAAAATTGTTAGTCCAGAGTGACTTTAAAGTTGTGATAAAGTTCACAGTGATTCAAGTTTACGACCACTTTAACTTATACGCATATAGCTATAGTCTAGTGTACCAGTGTCTATGTTCATGTAACTTGTATATATATTGTACATAGAGTTACGTTATACATTCAGCCAGCAAACTTGTAGTTCCACCTCAGACTCTTCCCTACACCTCCACCTTCCTCACTGCCTGACCGACTTGCGCGAGGTGTGGAGAGTGGTGAGTCTACCACCACCACCAGCAGTGCTGAGGTCACAACATAGGAGAAGGGTAGGTGTGGTGAGGAAGGTTGCCAGTGATGGAGGAGAGTGGGCGTGGCGTCGAGGAGTAGTTCGGGGTAGTGTGAGGATGATAGACAAAGGTGGGCGTGGCTGAGGAAACCATGACCCCGTCATGGTTTCATGACGGGGTCATCATGACCCCGCCCCACAGGCTCTGGCACGCCCCACAGGCTCAGGCACGCCCCACAGGCTCAGGCACGCCCCACGGGCTCAGGCACGCCCCACGGGCTCAGGCACGCCCCACGGGCTCAGGCACGCCCCACGGGCTCAGGCACGCCCCACGGGCTCAGGCACGCCCCACGGGCTCAGGCACGCCCCACGGGCTCAGGCACGCCCCGCACCACCCGGATCATACACGTCGCGATGTTCTCGCGGTAGGCCATGTGTCATCTTGGCCACTACTATACTAGCAAGCTCTTTTTCCCGATCTTCACAATGCATTTTTCACGGCATAGAACATCATATAACCTTAATTCGTTTTCATCGAAAACACATCATAAAACGCTTTTCCAGTGATGTATATGTTGATTGTTTACAAAGTTTGTGCAGCTATTTGACAATTATACCGGGAATAATGACACGCGTGTTCCTGGAGCCTCGCCGCCCTGCTGAGAGGAAGATCTCGGGGAATTACTCTGACGCTGACTCCTGTTGTTATCCATTAGAGTTGTTGATATAGAGGGTACAGGAGGTGGTGGTCGTGGTCCTGGGGTTGGTCAAGCTCAGCTACGCACTTGTACACACGGACTTGTGGCAAAAACGGTCTGCCAACATGTCAGACCGCGGGGAGTGGGATGCACCAGCCCACACGGGTGATGCGTGGCCTGACTGGCAAGTCTCTGAGTGGCCAGCAAGCACAATCTTAAGGACATGACAAGGCAATATACAAAGAAAAGAAGGCGAATTTATATTGGCTATTTTGCTGGTCCTTTGAGTCCTGGCGGCAGCGAGCTCCCACTTGACGTGATGGTTTGCCCTTCATTTTGTGTCGTAAATATTGGACCTTGAGTCGAGTGCACCATACCACAGCCTACGTAATGTGGGCTGTGTGGACGAACCAGGCTAAGCATAGACTAAGGTTATAATGATCTATTTAAGGGCCTGAAACTCTTTATATTTTGTGTTAGGACTTTATGTTTTAACCGGGTCGATGGCGTAATCATATTCTTGCATCACCATTGAATTTTGTATCGTCAGTTTCAAGGTATTATAATCATCTATCAGGAAGGTTTAAACACATGACATCTGAGGCCAGATACTGAATTAAAATTAGAAACTTGAGAATATCCATAATGCAGAATGTTAGTAGGGAAGAGTTGCAAGGGTTTGCCTTCTGTGCTGGGGCCTAGTGTTCATATTATACATTAATGACCTTGAAGTATATAGGGATACACCATAAGCCAATTGACAGACCACTATGCAAATTATTATATTCTTGCCTGCTACAAGCATGTACAGTGGTCTTGGTGCTGCTGCTGTGGGTGTTTTTCAGTTAAAGAAAATTCGTCCAAAGGTGTAAACTGTTCCTATCCCGTCTCCACCTTTCCAAAAATCATTAGACCTTAAAAATTACTTTCTGGAGACCCGCCAGTTATATTACTGCCATATGTATTGACGAGTGGGGCAACCTTCCCCATCTACTTATAATTAATATTATCTACATAAACTTATTTGTACATACACCAATAAGATGTGTCTGCCGTTGATGTGTTATTTTCACTAAATATTAATAATTAATTAAATCATAACCTTAAGTCGAAGCGTTATAGGTAATTGTTCGTTTATTCTTGTAGACAATGTCCCTGCGACGCAGGATAAATTCACGTCATTTATTAAATAATTATTGTATATAGCATAAAATGCTAGTTATTGTATAAATAATAAATATAAATTATAATTAGTACTATCCTAAATGGATCTAATTGAAAATAAAGTTCTTCCTCGGGATGAAATAGATAATAACGTTTAAAAGATAATATATATGAGAAATATTACAGGAACAACCGTGGACATCTTCAAGAGGAAACTAGATTGTTTCCTCCAAGGAGTGCCGGATCAGCCGGGCTGTGGTGGGTATGTGGGCCTGCGGGCCGCTCCAAGCAACAGCCTGGTGGACCAAACTCTCACAAATCAAGTCTGGCCCGGGCCGGGCTTGGGGAGTAGAAGAACTCCCAGAACCCCATCAACCAGGTATCAACCAGGTAACGTGTGTGAAGACAGCTCCGGGAAGGGGAGTCTGTCACCTGGAGAGGCCAGACTCTCGCTGTCATAGTTCTCAGAGTTCTCACACAATTACCATGTTGTTGTTTTAGATTCAGCTTCTCGGAACAAAAGGTTGTAAGTAGCACGGGCTATGGTGAGCCCGTAGTGGACTTAACTAGCACAGCAGCGGGTCTGTATGACAATTACCAGATATTCTCGAGTTCGACTTCCCAGCGACCTCGTCAACTGTCAGGAAAGATCTCGTGTTCGTGTCTTACACATTAGATTTGATTGGCCAGTCGCTTCTTGTGTTGTAGATCAGTGTTATAAGGTTTGGGCAGCAGCACACAATCGGTAAGACTTCTTCACATAAATTTTGTAAATTAATTAACGTGTTGGGAGGCTGCGACTCAGTGAATGAGAAGACACGACGAATGGTGATAACCAGGAAGGTGCGCCATAAACTGCACCTGACCAACATGGCGGCGGCCCGCCGCCCCCACCATGTTGAAAAATCAAAATCTTGCCTCATTCGTCATCTGAAGCAAGATTTTGGTGGCCAGTAACACAAGCAGGGCTTCAGATGCTCTGCATGAAGGATGGACAGGTGACTGGCTAGTGACACGGTTCTGCCAATCAAGGAGTCATGTGATGGAAGGTGTCCCGTGTCGCACCTCACTGACCCGAAGGTCGCTTTGTTGCCAGACAACGTAGGGGGAGATCGAGGCAAGGACAGCTCCAGGATCGGTAGACCGACGGTAGCCCTTCGTGCAGGTCGGCGTTCAATCCCTGACCGTCCAAGTGGTTGGGCACCATTCCTTTCCCCTGTCCCATCCAAAATCCTTATTCTGACCCCTTCCAAGTGCTATATAGTCGTAATGGCTTGGTACTTTCTCATGATAATTCCGTCCCTCCAGGATCATAGTGAATCTTTGCTTGCGCACGCAACGTGTCTGGCAGGAAGGAGGCGCCGATGGCAGTGGGATTACGCAAGGAGTAACCAGTTACATCTTCTGGGAGAAGATTTTTCGTCGAATTCTGCAAGTTGAGAGTTGGAGAGCATCACAAGTACTATTGGCGGTGGAGGACCGTCATGTGTGCCACAGCCTGCCTCCAGGAACCCTACCACAGCCTCCACAGCTCTTATGCCTCCTGCAGCAGGACAGCTTGTGGGTGGCCTCAGGTCACGGGGACCGCGGGCTGGCTGCTGTGTCCTCCCACCCACCGCCTGCTGTGTCCTCCCACCCACCGCCTGCTCCCCGCTACATGTTGCTGCAGTATGGGTGGGGGCGGCGCTGACCGGGACGACGCCGGAAGGAACATCTGGAACTTCTTGTAGTACCGTTGGTACGCTGAGGAAGGCCTCTTGTAGTACCGCTGGTAATCTTGCTAAAGGAAGAATCTGTAGGTAACCTGAGGGCGGCGTATGGGCGGTCTGTGGGCTGTATATGGGCGGACTGTGGGCAGCGTATGGGAGGATTATGGGCGGAGTATGCGAGGACTATAGACGGTGTAGGCGGACTGTGGGTGGCGTATGGGGGGGGGGGGTGACTGTGGGCGGCGTAAGGGCGGACTGCGAGCAGACGCCGTGTGGGGGTCCTGGCTGTAGAGCGTTGCCAACGCCTACATTTGACCCAAGGTGAGATTCGTGTACTTGATCACCTCCCTCGCCTGGCTCTCTCACCCACCCACCCACCGCCCCCTCCAGCTGCTGCCCACCCACCACCACCCACCAACCACCACCCTCACTGCATTCGTGTCTGAGAGTAGGGTATCGGGACATTTTGAGTCCTTTATACATTTCTTATACACTCAGAAAGCTGGCGGGAGGACTTAAGAGTTTAAGCACGTGCAGGGCGCCAGGATCACAACCCAGGCAGGTGTGGGCTCACTCCACAACTATTTCGTTTGTTCTTCGTAACAGGTGATGTTAACTGAAGTTCAGGGAAGTGAGCTCACGTAATGTTTACATTACTACTAGAAGGCATATATATATATATATATATATATATATATATATATATATATATATATATATATATATATATATATATATATATATATATATATATAAAATTGAAAACTCCACACCCCAGAAGGATTCAAACCAAGACAGCCAGGAGCACTATGCACCTTGGCGTACCTGGTACCTTAACCACTAGACCACACGGCTGTACAACGTGGTAGTCGTGAGATTATTTATCCAAGATCCGACAGCGCTCGCTGGTCAACTTGGGCATAGATATTTCGCGGAACCCCCTCACTTGGTGGAGCCACGTGACCAACACAGATGCGAACAAGCTGGAATGGGTCCCGAGTCATTCCTCGCGATATTCCCGGTCCCAATACACAGCTTACGTTATATAGACATTTTTCTGCATCGTATTTGTGTAGCAGCCGCTTAAGGCGACCTCTCTTCACTCAGGTGAGGCTGGCATCAACCTCAAAGTTAATCTTTTATGAAGATAAATGTACGCGAAGCAAATGGTTTTGAACTGCAGTTTTGCTCCCTGCGTTTGGAAAGTTTGGGAGGCCGCCCTTCCGCGTTGTTGGTCGGCCTTGACGCACGCTGGCGGGCGGGTTCAGGCGCTGGGAAATATCAGCGATATAATGACATCTGACTTATTATATGATGACTGCTACTTTTTTTTAGCGAAGTGTTAAAAAAACAAAAAGTTGAATTACAGGAAGTTGAGAGCATCGTGCAGAGAGCAAAAAAGTCACACCCGCTACCTCTCTCTCTCTCTCTCAGACCCACTGAGGGCCAAGGACACTCTCCACCACCTCCACACCTATGGGCAGCTCTTGTGTGTGTGTGTGTGTGTGTGTGTGTGTGTGTGTGCTCACCTAACTCACCTGATGGTGCTTGCAGAAATTGAGCCTCGGCTCTTTGGTCCCGCCTCTCAACCGTCGATTAACTAGTGTGTACAGATTCCTGAGCCTACTGGGCTCCATCGTATCTACATATGAAGCTGTGTGTGGAGTCTCCCTCCACAACACTGCCTAATGCATTCCATTTGTTAACTACTCTGACACTGAAAACGTTCTTTCTAACGTCTCTGTGGCTCGATAGGGTATTCAGTTTCACCTTTGTAACCCAAACCCATTGTGCTTATACCACCCGTGTTAAACAATGTCTTTAGTTACCATATTAATTCCTCTGAGATTTTTGTTTGTGGAAAGATTTTTAGACCACTTGGCCTATTGTACCACCAACTGTGTAATTATTTCATTGAAACTTGTATATTGGACGACATCCTAACAATTGATCCAAAATTTGCTTGTCTACTATAATGAATGAAGAAAAATTTTATTTAAATTATTTTTAAGCTGCGTCTCTTATGAACCCATCCCTGCCCTTGTGTGGCAGTGCACAATAGAAAGTTGTATTTACATATTCATACATTGAAACGTATATACAGTCTAGTGTAGTTGATTGTAACCATGATATATATGTGTTTCAGCCTACAGTTTAGACCTATTGTCTTGTGTATGACCCTCTGTCCTGCGTGACAGTCAATACCAGCATTATCCTCACTTTAATAGGATTTAATTCAAATCCTCAGATTAGGTAAAATTGTTATTAAATTTCGTCAATAAATACGTTAATAATAAATAATGATGATTATGTCTTCCCCTAACTCTTAATTCTTCCAGGAACGTGAGGTTTAGTTCACGTAGTGTTTCCTCGTACCTCATACCCCTCAGCTCGGGTACTAAACTGGTGGCATACCTGTGAACCTTCTCCAACTTAGTCTTGTGCTAGACTATATATGGATTCTAAGCTGAAACTGCATGCTTCAGGATTGGTCTGACATACGTGGTATACAAGATTCTGAATGAGTCCTTACACAAGTTTCTAAAGACAGTTATTATGTTTGCCAGCCTCGCATATGCTGATGATGATATCTTTTTGATATGGGCTTCTGGGGGCGTGATATCAGATCGTTCTCCCAAATGTAAACCTGTATCTGGCCTCCTGCTCCCTACATCTATCTGTATTACTTTACACTTGCTTCAGTTAAACTCCAGCATCACTTTATCTTCTTGATTAGTATTCCTCTGGTGTGGGGAGTGGTGTTTGTGGGTGTGGCAAGTTGAGAGATTGTTAACAGGGCCTCTGAGGTCAGGTGCAGGGGGGGGAGGGAGGTAGGGAAGGGGGGACAGGCAGGGTATGGGGGAAGGAGGGAGGAAGATGGGAGGAGTGGGTAGGTGGACATCTGAATGGGGATAATGAGGGCTCGGTGTGAGGAGGGTGTGACACACGGGGTGGAGGCAGGGTGTGACACAAGGGGTGGAGGCAGGGTGTGACACAAGGGGTGGAGGCAGGGTGTGACACAAGGGGTGGAGGCAGGGTGTGACACACGGGGTGGAGGCAGGGTGTGACACAAGGGGTGGAGGCAGGGTGTGACACAAGGGGTGAAGGCAGGGTGTGGTCACGGGCCGTGTGTGATGGTGTGGAGGCGCAGCAGCAGGCGCGGGAGTTCCCCGTGTGTCAGTGGAGGTGACTTGCCTCAGTGTGCGAGTCATCGGGCTGCCTGGCCGGGTGTCGGGTGCCGGGTGCTGGGTGCCGGGTGCCGGTGCCGGGTGCCAGGTGCTGGGTGCCAGGAGCCGGGTGCTGGGTGCCGGGAGCCGGGTGCCAGGAGCCGGGAGCCGGGAGCCGGGAGCCGGGTGCCAGGAGCCGGGTGCCAGGTGCTGGGTGCCAGGAGCCGGGTGCCAGGAGCCGGGAGCCGGGAGCCGGGTGCCAGGAGCCGGGTGCCAGGAGCCGGGTGCCAGGAGCCGGGTGCCAGGAGCCGGGTGCCAGGTGCTGGGTGCCAGGAGCCGGGTGCCAGGAGCCGGGTGCCAGGAGCCGGGTGCCGGGTGCCGGGAGCCGGGTGCCAGGAGCCGGGTACTAATATAAGACACCAAGAAGGACGGGAAGTGTATTTTCCTGGGATCTCAAAATTCTTTTGATGCTGTTGCTGATGAAAGGTTATAGTGTACAAGATGGAGAAGGAGGCTGGTACACCTGTAAAGACTAACCTGGGGTAAGAGACTACCTGAAGGACAGGGAACAGAGCGGCACAGACTCTGTGCTTCTCTGTGGCACAGTGAGGTTTCACGATGAGTTTTCGAGTTGGAGGAAGGTAGCAAGTGGAGTTCCCCAAGGGTCAGTCCTAGGACCCTCTACTGTTCCTAATTTATGTGAGTGGTCTACCTAAGGCAGTGAACTCGTGCATGTCAATGTTTGCTGACGATGATGATATGCTGATGATAAATGTAAAAACCGAGAACCGCAGAAAGTTACAGGATGACCATGATAAATTCCAGGAGTGGACAAACCAATGGTTGCTAGAATTCGATCCCAACAAGTGTAAGGTAATGAAGATAGGAAGAGACTTAAGATATCTACACCATAAGGAGAAGGCAACTAGAGAAGTCTGAAAGGGAAAAGTATTTGAGAGTGGATATAACTCTAACACTGTCTCCAGAGGCACACATGAACAGAACAGTTTGGGCAGTGTACGGGACCCTGACGAAGGTGGTTTAGAGACCTTAACCATGAGGCATCTGTCCAGACAGTCTACACACCTGTGTTCCACCACTACCGGTACATGCATCACAAGCCTCGAATCCCTGTGAAGAAAAAACAAAAAACCTAAACAAATACAAAGGTTTAAAACCAGATTAGTGGCAGAGCTAAGAGGGCTAAACTAAGATGATAGGTTAAAGGAAGCTCTCACATCACGCGAGGGAGAGAAACGGGGGGGACATGATCGCAACATATAAGATAGTGAAGAGAATTACAAAGGTGTATACAAGGATAGTCTCCTTCTAACCTCCTGATCTTCCTCGTCCACCTACTGCTCCTTCTCTTCCTATTCTCTTCCTTTTACTCCTCCATCCTTTTCCTCCTCCCCCTTCCCCTCCCCCCTCCCCCTCCCCCCTCCCCCTCCCCTCCTCTTCTAACTATTGACCCGACTTCCAGCACGCGCAGGCCTCAGGACCTGGAAATTCCAGTGAGACGAGAGCAAGCATGAGGCCTGTGCACACGTACATCAGAGCAAGCATGAGGCCTGTGCACACGTACATCAGAGCAAGCATGAGGCCTGTGCACACGTACATCAGAGCAAGCATGAGGCTTGTGCACACGTACATCAGAGCAAGCATGAGGCCTGTGCACACGTACTTCAGAGCAAGCATGAGGCCTGTGCACACGTACATCAGAGCAAGCATGAGGCCTGTGCACACGTACATCAGAGCAAGCATGAGGCCTGTGCACACGTACATCAGAGCAAGCATGAGGCCTGTGCACACGTACATCAGAGCAAGCATGAAGCCTGTGCACACGTACATCAGAGCAAGCATGAGGCCTGTGCACACGTACATCAGAGCAAGCATGAGGCCTGTGCACACGTACATTAGAGCAAGCATGAAACCTGTGCACACGTACATCAGAGCAAGCATGAGGCCTGTGCACACGTACATCAGAGCAAGCATGAGGCCTGTGCACACGTACATCAGAGCAAGCATGAGGCCTGTGCACACGTACATCAGAGCAAGCATGAAGCCTGTGCACACGTACATCAGAGCAAGCATGAGGCCTGTGCACACGTACATCAGAGCAAGCATGAAGCCTGTGCACACGTACATCAGAGCAAGCATGAGTGTGCACACGTACATCAGAGCAAGCATGAGGAGTGTGCACACGTACATCAGAGCAAGCATGAGGAGTGTGCACACGTACATCAGAGCAAGCATGAGGAGTGTGCACACGTACATCAGAGCAAGCATGAGGAGTGTGCACACGTACAGGCCTCATGCTTCCCTCAGAACTGGGCAAATAGGATACTGGAATTTATTTCCAGAAGCGTTTGCCATAATATACCTAATGTTATTCTCCAGTACACACAGGAATCACAATAGCTTGATGCATCAAATGAACAAAGCCACAAGGGCCGTGACGAGGATTCGAACCTACGTCCGAGAGTATTCCAGACGCTGCCTTAATCGACTGAGCTACGACAGGGTATAAGAATTACAACCAGAAATTCTACTGAATTTACTTAGCAGCGTCTGGGATGTTCTCGGGCGTAGGTTCGAATCCTCGTCACGGCCCTTGGGGATTTGTTCATTTGTTATTCTCCAGCTTTATCTTACCTTGTTAGGCTCCACTTTTTTTTTTTTTTTTTTTTTTTTTTTTTTTTTTTTTTTGAGATATATACAAGAGTTGTTACATTCTTGTACAGCCACTAGTACGCGTAGCGTTTCGGGCAGGTCCTTAATCCTATGGTCCCTGGAATACGATCCCCTGCCGCGAAGAATCGTTTTTTCATCCAAGTACACATTTTACTGTTGCGTTAAACAGAGGCTACAGTTAAGGAATTGCGCCCAGTAAATCTTCCCCGGCCAGGATACGAACCCATGACATAGCGCTCGCGGAACGCCAGGCGAGTGTCTTACCACTACACCACGGAGACTGCCGTGGTGTAATCTAAACACTTAGATTATGCACTTCAGTTGTGGTCGCCCATACTATAGGATGGACACACATTCATCTGAACTTGTTCAGAAAAGGATGGCAAAGTTATTCCCAGGAATTATAAATCTTTCATGTGGAAAAACAATTTAAAAATCTTAAATTACATTCTCTAGAAAGATAATTACAAAAATTATTAGTTTTGCAGACGATGAGTCACAATAACGTGGCTGAAATATATTGATCAAAACCACACACTAGAAAGTGAAGGGACAAGTGTATCTTTTAAACCTCTGTACCCTTTAAACTTCAAAGTGGCTGAAAGAAAACAAAATTCGCTAAAGAAAAATGTTGAGAGCGAGTGATTTCAACGACCAACAGGTAGCAATCTCGCCCGGGGAAAATCTGGGATATATTTTCACAAACCAACAAACACTACGATGATATTAATTCATGTAAAGACGAGCGCTTCTGTTGCTCCCAGCTGCTCGTCTCGGGAGAAACACTCTTTACATAACCTGACAGTCTATGTGTGACCCCTGACCTTGAGCTGCCTTGACCACCGTCCTACACCCACGGTCAAGGCAGGCAACACCTTGGATGGATAAAGTGGTCAACTTTACCCATACTGAAGAGTGAAGCCTCTTCCTCTATAAACCCAATTTATCCCAGGCTTTTCATCAGAAATTAATCATCCATCTTCCAAGCGCTTTCCTTCCCAAACATACATTTCATATTCGTCTTATCTATGTTCCGTATTAAGGTACCATTGTACCCATGTTCCGTCGTCATAACAGCGACGATCAGCCCCCTGGCGACCTCCTCCTGCTGTTCCGCTGATTAAACAATCCTCTGTTGATACCGACCATGTATATGATAGCAGGGTGGTACAAGGCGTGGGTGGTGGGGCGGCCTGGTGAGGGTACAAGGCGCGGGTGGTGGGGCGGCCTGGTGAGGGTACAAGGCGTGGGTGGTGGGGCGGCCTGGTGAGGGTACAAGGCGTGGGTGGTGGGGCGGCCTGGTGAGGGTACAAGGCGTGGGTGGTGGGGCGGCCTGGTGAGGGTACAAGGCGTGGGTGGTGGGGCGGCCTGGTGACGGTACAAGGCGTGGGTGGTGGGGCGGCCTGGTGAGGGTACAAGGCGTGGGTGGTGGGGCGGCCTGGTGAGGGTACAAGGCGTGGGTGGTGGGGCGGCCTGGTGAGGGTACAAGGCGTGGGTGGAGGGGCGGCCTGGTGAGGGTACAAGGCGTGGGTGGAGGGGCGGCCTGGTGAGGGTACAAGGCGTGGGTGGTGGGGCGGCCTGGTGAGGGTACAAGGCGTGGGTGGAGGGGCGGCCTGGTGAGGGTACAAGGCGTGGGTGGAGGGGCGGCCTGGTGAGGGTACAAGGCGTGGGTGGTGGGGCGGCCTGGTGAGGGTACAAGGCGTGGGTGGAGGGGCGGCCTGGCGGCCAGGCGGGGTGGCAGTCAGAGGCAGTCAGTGTGCTCACGGCAGTGGCTAGTGTCGGACGCGCTTCTCTCTCTCTAGCGCCGCTGCCTGCCAGGCCTTGAGATCACCCGCGCTCTGCTCCTCCTCACACTGCCTCTTCTGCCCCAGTGGTCCCTGGATATGTTCCTGGTGCTCCCTCACGCCCTCAACGTCCTAGCAGGAGCTCTCAAGTGCTGGATTACTACCCACCAAGTGTGCGACTTTAACAGTGTCTTCCTGCACTCAATAACACATTGAGACTTAACCCGTGAAATATAAATATATATAAGTTTACATAAGTGAAACAGAGTTTACTAGTGTTTGACCGAGGGGTAAACCCAAGGTAAAGTGCGATTCTCATACCCCAAGACCTCGGAGAGGCGTTGTGCTCGCTCAAGACCTCATTACTTCCTTGTCTGACCTGAGGCAGCAGTTCGCCTTCCACAGGTAATGTTTAGTCACGTTTTCTTTGAATTGTATCGTGTCCCCTTGTCTGTGTCTCGTGTCCCCTCGTCTGTGTCTCGTGTCCCCTCGTCTGTGTCTCGTGTCCCCTCGTCTGTGTCTCGTTACTTGTCTTGTGTCCTGGCATGCTCCTTGACAGGATATATTTGTATATTTTATATACATATACATATACACACACACACACACACACACACACACATATATATATATATATATATATATATATATATATATATATATATATATATATTATATATATATATATATATATATATATATATATATATATATATATCCCTGGCGGCTATCACTGAAGGATTAAGATAACCACGCCCTAAATCACATAACCTGAATGCCACACTACCCTGGACGTAACATTTCATTCACCTTGGGCTATAGGTGTCTCGAACACCCGTTCTCTGACATGAGAGGCCAGTTTTTACTTATGTGTGTGTGTGTGTGTGTACCCCCAGCACAATGCAGCTGGGGTGCACGGTACCTTAACCGCTTGACCATCAGTGACCGTACAAAAGACGATGGTAGCCCAGGCTAATTCCCCATCGCCCCGACGGCACTTTGATGGTAATCTCGGGCACAGTTATTTCATGAAATCACCTCATTTTGTGTAGCTACGTGAGCAACACAAATGCGAACAAGCATTGCATTGTGCTCCTGGTGGTCTGCGTTCGAGTCACTTCTGGGGTGTGGAGTTTTTAGTCGCATATATGCCTGGGAGCATTCAAGCTTGGTATATAAATATATATATATATATATATATATATATATATAATATATATATATATATATATATATATATATATAATATATATATATATATATACATAATATATATATATATATATATATATATATATATATATATATATATATATATATATATTATATATATGCAACTGGTGATAAAGAAACACTGATCAATGGAATGCGGAAAAGTCCCAGAGAAATGGGAAGGAAATGTTGAACGTTTGGGCTGGGAAGAGCCTTTGTCAACAACAGGCTGAAACGTTGAACTTTTCCCTCTTATTTTTCTGTGACTTTTCCGCATAAGAAAGAAAGATTTCCGCATATACTCATTTTCCGCATATATATATATATATATATATATATATATATATATATATATATAATATATATATATATATATATATATATATATAGGGAGTACCACCTCTAGCTGGAAGAAGGGGGACCCATAGCCTCGGAGGAAACCACGCATAACGCATTAGAGGGAATGTTTAGATCCCCTCCAATACAGTTTCTGTGTGCTTTTCTCCTACCACCCCCTTCCTTTTTTATTTTTTGTGCTTAATTATGCATTTGATGGTTACAAGATATACATGGGTTGATACAAAAATAATAATGCAAAAAGGTGCTTAAAGGTTATGGATCTCTTAAAAAACACAACACTGGGAAACATTGATGAATGTCACAGACGGGTTCGATCATTGTTGCAAGTCAAACACTTCTTTGAATTCCTCTGAAGTTGGACTAGTGCCCAAGACGCAACAGGCATTTCCCTCTGAATCGCAACACTGAGGCGCTGGAACAAGAAACTTTTTGCTCTCTGGTCTTTTGTAGCGCTGATCAATTTGTCCCCCAATTCCTTCAGGAACTTCAATGCACATTTTCCCCACGAACCGAGGGTCTCCGAGCCGATCGGAACAAAGCTGTAGCAGTGTGCTAGACCTCTATATTTAATAATTTTCTGCGATTCCCTGAAAGAAGCAGCACCACATATATATATATATATATATATATATATATATATATATATATATATATATATATATATATATATATATATATATATATATATATATATATATATATATATATATATATATATATATATATATATATATATACACACACACATATAAAAACTGGCCTCTCATGTCAGAGAGCGGGTGTTCGAGACACCTATAGCCCGTAAAGTCAGGTAGTTGGAAGCCCTCATGGGAATGAGTGACCAGTGTCACAGGTAACTGATACTTGAGTATCTGGTGGACGTAGGAGTAATCTCCCCAGAGAAAGGACGAGGAAGCAAGGGCCTGACATACCGAAAGAGAAACTATGATGAGATGAGACAATTTCTAATAAAAATATCGTTTGGAAACTGAACTCGGAGAAAAGTTTGTACAAGACATGATGGATTACATCAACGAGAAGTGTCAGGAGGATTTAGACACATTTATCCCAGCACAAATGGAACAAAAAAGAAAAAGCAGAGGAATCTTTTGCTTAGATTCTGCTGGTGAGTAATCTGAGTGTGTCTGAAGGTCAGTGTGAGTATCTGAGTGTGTTTGGAGGTCGGTGTGAGTAATCTGAGTGTGTCTGGAGGTTGGTGTGAGTATCTGAGTGTGTTTGGAGGTCGGTGTGAGTAATCTGAGTGTGTCTGAAGGTCGGTGTGAGTAATCTGAGTGTGTCTGGAGGTCGGTGTGAGTATCTGAGTGTGTTTGGAGGTCGGTGTGAGTAATCTGAGTGTGTCTGGAGGTTGGTGTGAGTATCTGAGTGTGTTGGAGGTCGGTGTGAGTAATCTGAGTGTGTCTGAAGGTCGGTGTGAGTAATCTGAGTGTGTCTGGAGGTCGGTGTGAGTAATCTGAGTGTGTCTGGAGGTCGGTGTGAGTAATCTGAGTGTGTCTGGAGGTCTGTGTGAGTATCTGAGTGTGTCTGGAAGTCGGTGTGAGTAATCTGAGTGTGTCTGGAGGTCGGTGTGAGTATCTGAGTGTGTCTGGAGGTCGGTGTGAGTATCTGAGTGTGTCTGGAGGTCGGTGTGAGTATCTGAGTGTGTCTGGAGGTCGGTGTGAGTATCTGAGTGTGTCTGGAGGTCGGTGTGAGTAATCTGAGTGTGTCTGGAGGTCGGTGTTAGTATCTGAGTGTGTATGGAGGTCGGTGTGAGTATCTGAGTGTTTCTGGAGGTCGGTGTGAGTAATCTGAGTGTGTCTGGAGGTCGTTGTGAGTAATCTGAGTGTGTCTGGAGGTCGTTGTGAGTATCTGAGTGTGTCTGGAGGTTGGTGTGAGTATCTGAGTGTGTCTGGAGATTGGTGAGAGTATCTGAGTCTGTCTGGAGGTCGGTGTGAGTAATCTGAGTGTATCTGGAGGTCGATATGAGAAATCTGAGTATGTCTGGAGGTCAATGAGAGCATCTGAGTGTGCCTGCAGGTTGGTGAGAGCATCTGAGTGTGTCTGGAGGTCAGTGTGAGTAATCTGAGTGTGTCTGGAGATCGGTGAGAACATCTGAGTGTGTCTGGAGGTCAGTGAGAGTATCTGAGTGTGTCTGGAGGTTGGTGAGAGTATCTACAGTGAGTGTGGAGGTCGGTGAGAGTATCTACAGTGAGTGTGGAGGTCGGTGAGAGTATCTACAGTGAGTGTGGAGGTCGGTGAGAGTATCTACAGTGAGTGTGGAGGTCGGTGAGAGTATCTACAGTGAGTGTGGAGGTCGGTGAGAGTATCTACAGTGAGTGTGGAGGTTGGTGAGAGTATCTACAGTGAGTGTGGAGGTTGGTGAGAGTATCTACAGTGAGTGTCTCTACAGGTCAGTGAGGGTGATGGCGCCGCAGCAGCAGCAGTCATCTCCCGCGGGTCAGGGGTCTCCGTCAGCGCCGGCGGCGGCCACCTCTCCCGCCACCCCTCCGGGCCTCCCCTCCCCCACCCACCACCCAGGTAAGTCCCCCGCCCAGTCCCACAGTTCGAAAAATAAAATTCTATATTTTTTGTCCCACAAAAATTAGGATATTGTGTTGTACTTGAACATGATATTCCTGTTCTTAACGTTTAAGAACAGATAATCAACAGATTCCCATGTTCTTAACGTCTAAGAACAGCTTCTTCGCCTAGAGTTCTTTCTGTATGTTTGAGAACAGGTACTATACACGTTCCCTGTTGTTCATGTTGATGAACACACGCACATATATATATACACACACACACACTATTTCTTTCACCCTTGTGCATCTGTTCACCTATCAGTAAATAGGTATCTGGGAGTTAGACAGCTGCTACGGGTTGCTTCCTGTGGATGTGTGTGTGTGTGTGTGTGGATGTGTGTACGTTTGTTAGAAATAAATATGTATGTAGTCGACATAATAGAGGAAAAATAAATTGGTTAGAAAGGCGGGGTCTAAGAGCTAATACCTCGATTGTGCAGATACTAATTGTAAATACACACACACACACACACACACACACACACACACACACACACACACACACACACACACACACACACACACACACACACACACACACACACACACACACACAAAAATGCCGTGTTTCCCCAGGAGTACACAGTAATAAGGAAAGAGAGGGAAGGTAGGGGAGGAGGCGGAGTGGCCCTACTCATGAGAAAGAAATGGAGTTTTAAGGAGATGGCCATCCCAGGCTGTGAGGAGTTCAGAGACTACATAGCAGGCACCATGACAATGGGAGGACCAAGAATAGTAGTAGCAGTAATATACAACCCTCCACCAAATGACAGGAGACCCAGTCAAGAGTATGAAAACAACAACAAGGCAGTTAACACTATAATTGAGAGGGCAGCCTCTGCTGCCTGTAGAAATAGATCCCACCTGCTCATCATGGGCGACTTCAATCACGGAAGGATTGACTGGGAGAATAAGGAACCGCACGGAGGCGAGGATACGTGGAGAGCCAATCTATTGGAGGTGGTGACTAGAAACTTTTTAACCCAGCATGTTAGAGAACCCACAAGGATGAGAGGAAATGACGAACCAGCGAGACTCGACCTGGTCTTCACCCTGAACGACTCCGACATAAGAGAAATCGGTTTTGAGGACCCAGTAGGAATGAGTGACCACAGTGTACTGGTGTTTGAGTACCTGATTGAAGAAGGGTTATTGAACTCGAGAAGGGATACCGAAACCAAAAGGTTAGCATACCAAAAGGGAAACTATGAGGAGATAAGAAAATTCCTAACAGATATAGCATGGGAAACAGAGCTCAGGGAAAAGACGACCCAAGATATGATGGACTACATCACGCAGAAGTGCAAGGACGCAGCAAACAAGTTTGTCTCAGTCCAAAAGGAAAACAGTGAATTGAAGATGAGAAACCCATGGTTTAATCAGAGATGTAGTCTAGCTAAGCAACAAAGTTAAAGGGCATGGAGAAACTATAGGAATAACAGGACACTGGAGAGCAGAGAAAGATACCAGAATGCCAGGAATGAATATGTCAGGATGAGAAGAGAGGCAGAAAGACAATACGAAAATGACATCGCAAGCAAGGCAAAGACTCAGCCTAAATTGCTGCATAGCCACATCAGGAGAAAAACAACAGTAAAGGAACAAGTTATGAAATTAAGGATAGGGGCGGAAGGATTCACTACAAACGACAAGGAAGTGTGTGAGGAATTGAATAAGGAATTCCAGGAGGTCTTCACCTTAGAGCAAGGAGAAATTCCAGAGATAAGAGAAGGAATAGCTAACCAGGAACCACTGGAAGAGTTTGAGATTACCTACCAGCGGGGAAGTAAGGAAGTGTTTACTGGAGTTGGATGTGACAAAGGCTATAGGACCAGATGGAATCTCCCCATAGATACTAATGGAAGGAACAGAAGAACTGTGCCTACCACTCTCCATAGTGTATAACAAATCACTGGCAACAGGGGAACTGCCAGATATTTGGAAAGCAGCTAACGCAGTCCCGATATACAAGAAAGGGGATAGACAGGAGGCACTGAACTACAGGCCAGTGTCCCTAACCTGCATACCATGCAAGCTGATGGAGAAGATTGTGCGAAGAAAGCTAGTGGAGCATCTGGAGCGAAAGAACTTTGTAACACAGCATCAACATGGGTTCAGGTATGGCAGGTCCTGCCTCACAGGGTTACTTGAATTCTACGACCAGGCAAGAAAGAGAAGGGTGAGCAGACTGCATATTTTTGGATTGTCAGAAAGCCTTTGATACAGTACCACACAAGAGGCTAGTAAAAAAAGCTGGAGATGCAGGCTGGAGTGAAAGGAAAGGTACTCCATTGGATAAAGGAGTACCTAAGCAACAGGAGACAACGAGTCTGTGTGAGGGGTGAGGTCTCAGGTTGGCGAGACGTTACAAGTGGAGTCCCGCAGGGGTCAGTCCTTGGACCTATACTGTTTCTGATATATGTAAATGATCTCCCAGAGGGTATAGAATCGTTTCTCTCAATGTTTGTCGATGATGCAAAAATTATGAGGAGGATTGAAACAGAGAATGATAGTAGGAGGCTACAAGATGACTAGACAGACTGAGTGAATGGTCCAACAAATGGCCGTTGAAGTTCAACCCGAGTAAATGCAAAGAAATGAAACTAGGTAGTGGAAACAGAAGGCCAGACACAGGATACAGAATAGGAGATGAAGTACTTAATGAAACGGACAGAGAGAAAAATCTAGGAGTTGATATCACACCAAACCTGTCTCCTGAAGCCCACATAAAAAGAATTACGTCTGCGGCATATGCGAGGCTGGCTAACATCAGAACGGCGTTCAGGAACCTGTGTAAGGAATCATTCAGAATCTTGTACACCACATATGTAAGACCAATCCTGGAGTATGCGGCCCCAGCATGGAGCCCGTACCTTGTCAAGCACAAGACGAAGCTGGAAAAAGTCCAAAGGTATGCCACTAGACTAGTCCCAGAACTAAGAGGCATGAGTTACGAGGAAAGGCTGCGGGAAATTCACCTCACGTCATTGGAAGACAGAAGAGTAAGGGGAAACATGATCACTACCTACAAAATCCTCCGGGGAATCGACCGGGTAAACAAGGATAAACTAATCAACACTGGTGGGACGCGAACAAGGGGACACAGGTGGAAACTGAGTACCCACATGAGGCACAGGGACGTTAGAAGGAACTTTTTCAGTGTCAGAGTAGTTAACGGATGGAATGCATTAGGCAGTGATGTGGTGGAGGCTGACTCCATATATAGTTTCAAGTGTAGATATGATAGAGCCCAGTAGGCTCAGGAATCTGTACACCAGTTGATTGACGGTTGAGAGGCGGGACCAAAGAGCCAAAGCTCAACCCCCGCAAGCACAAATAGGTGAGTACACACACACACCTTTGACGCGCCCTTACCTTCTGGTAATTCCACTCGGCCTTGTATGTGAGCCCAAATATCATGTACTCCGATAACTGTAGCCTGAGCCACGCTGCCTCCCTCCCACACACACACACACACACACACACACACACACACACACACACACACACACACACACACACACACACATACACACACACCTGTTCCTGGCCTTCAGGTGTAGTTGTTGTGATGATATGTTCCTTATAGTGGTGTTGGACTTGAGACCTATCACTCTCTACAGGATTATAGTGTTATAATTATAATTGTTATAACTATAATTATAATTTTTATAATTATAATTATAATTATTATAATATAACAATACCTTACCAACAACTTTGTTTACTTTAGACACGACATTAGTTCAAGACAAAACTAAATCATTAAGTGTCTATACACATAGAACTGATATACACTTGTGGATATATATATACATATATATATATATATATATATATTATAATATATATATATATATATATATATATATATATATATGTCGTACCTAGTAGCCAGAACTCACTTCTCAGCCTACTATGCAAGGCCCGATTTGCCTAATAAGCCAAGTTTTCATGAATTAATTGTTTTTCGACTACCTAACCTACCTAACCTAACCTAACCTAACTTTTTCGGCTACCTAACTTAACCTAATCTATAAAGATAGGTTAGGTTAGGTTAGGTAGGGTTGGTTAGGTTCTGTCATATATCTACGTTAATTTTAACTCCAATAAAAAGAAATTGACCAAATACATAATGAAATGGGTAGCTTTATCATTTCATAAGAAAAAAATTAGAGAAAATATATTAATTCAGGAAAACTTGGCTTATTAGGCAAATCGGGCCTTGCATAGTAGGCTGAGAAGTGCGTTCTGGCTACTAGGTACGACATATATATATATATCGTGGTATATCTGCCGGGGTTGGTATTACTGGTGGAGTTCCTCGTATCATCAACGGGAACATTAATACGCTCAATAATATTAACAAAATGTAAAGCTGCCGGCTGGTGAACTTGAAGCTTTAATACAAACTATAATTTAAGCAAGACTAGTGCAGGTGTGGCTGGCAACACACCTGTCCAGTGTGGCCTTAGTGGTCAGGTGTGTGTGTGTACCCGGAGACTAGTGCAGGTGTGGCTGGCAACACACCTGTCCAGTGTGGCCTTAGTGGTCAGGTGCCTTAGTGGTCAGGTGTGTGTGTGTACCCGGAGACTAGTGCAGGTGTGGCTGGCAACACACCTGTCCAGTTTGGCCTTAGTGGTCAGGTGTGTGTGTACCCGGAGACTAGTGCAGGTGTGGCTGGCAACACACCTGTCCAGTGTGGCCTTAGTGTTACAGAGGTGCCACCTCTCTTCCTATAAGGAGGGGCCTCCTTGGTATGGTAGCGCCTGCCCTTGTATGTGTGAAGGACTTGTCACGTCTTGACAAAGTGTTCCTATACTGTGTTGTTCACGAGTCGGTATTCATCAAGTGAAGCTCCATTCCTCGCTGATATTTATATTGGCCAAGACAACTGTAATTCTGTTTTCTTAAAATCAGATCGGAGGAAAAAAGCAGTTCTCAGCTTTTGTGGAGATCTGTGACGGACACCTACCAAATATCACCAGCTTATACCGCAAGGAAGTTTGTCACTGTCTCTCTACCATCCTTGTTGTCTCTACCACCACCACCCCTGCTGCCTCTACCACCACCACCACTCCTGCAGCCTCTACCACCACCACCCCTGTTCCCTCTACCACCACCACCCCTGTTGCCTCTACCACCACCATCCCTGCTGCCTCTACCACCACCACCCCTGCTGTCTCTACCACCACCACCCCTGCTGCCTCTACCACCACCACACCTGCTGCCTCTACCACCACCACCCCTGCTGCCTCTTCCACCACCACCCCTGCTGCCTCTACCACCACCACCTGCTGCGTCTACCACCACCACACCTGCTGCCTCTACCACCACCACCACTCCTGCAGCCTCTACCACCACCACCACCACCCCTGCTGCCACTACCACCACCACCACCCCTGTTGCCTCTACCACCACCACCCCTGCTGCCTCTACCACCACCACCCCTGTTGCCTCTACCACCACCACCCTGCTGTCTCTACCACCACCACACCTGCTGCCTCTACCACCACCACCCCTGTTGCCTCTACCACCACCACCCCTGCTGCCTCTACCACCACCACCCTGCTGCCTCTACCACCACCACCACTCCTGCGCCTCTACCACCACCCCACCACCCTGCTGCCACTACCACCACCACCACCCCTGCTGTCTCTACCACCACCACCACCACCACCTGCTGCCTCTACCAGCACCACCACCACCCCTGCTGCCACTACCACCACCACCACCCCTGCTGCCTCTACCACCACCACCACCACCCCTGCTGCCTCTACCACCACCACACCACCACCCCTGCTGCCTCTACCACCACCACCACCACCACCCCTGCTGCCTCTACCACCACCACCACCACCACCCCTGCTGCCTCTACCAGCACCACCACCACCCCTGCTGCCACTACCACCACCACCACCACCCCTGCTGCCTCTACCACCACCACCACCACCCCTGCTGCCTCTACCACCACCACCACCACCACCCCTGCTGCCTCTACCAGCACCACCACCACCCTGCTGCCACTACCACCACCACCACCTGCTGCCTCTACCACCACCACCACACCCTGCTGCCTCTACCACCACCACCACCACCACCCCTGCTGCCTCTACCACCACCACCACCACCACCCCTGCTGCCTCTACCAGCACCACCACCACCCCTGCTGCCTCTACCACCACCACCACCCCTGCTGCCTCTACCACCACCACCACCACCACCCACCCCTGCTGCCTCTACCACCACCACCACCACCACCCTGCTGCCTCTACCCACCACCACCACCACCCCTGCTGCCTCTACCACCACCAGCTGCCTACCACAACCACACACCCCTCCCTCTACCACCACCACATTACCCCTGCTGCACCACCACCACCCTGCTGCCACCACCACCCTGTGCCCACCACCACCACCACCACACCACCTAGCCACAAGGTGTAGAGACCACAACCCTCCACCACCACCACCACCACCAGTAGCCACAAGGTGTAGGGACCACAACCCTCCACCACCACCACCACCAGTAGCCACAAGGTGTAGGGACCACAACCCTCCACCACCACCACCACCAGTAGCCACAAGGTGTAGGGACCACAACCCTCCACCACCACCACCACCAGTAGCCACAAGGTGTAGGGACCACAACCCTCCACCACCACCACCACCAGTAGCCACAAGGTGTAGGGACCACAACCCTCCACCACCACCACCACCAGTAGCCACAAGGTGTAGGGACCACAACCCTCCACCACCACCACCACCAGTAGCCACAAGGTGTAGGCCACAACCCTCCACCACCACCACCACCACCAGTAGCCACAAGGTGTAGGACCACAACCCTCCACCACCACCACCACCACCAGTAGCCACAAGGTGGAGTGCCACAACCCTCCACCACCACCACCACCAGTAGCCACAAGGTGTAGGGACCACAACCCTCCACCACCACCACCACCAGTAGCCACAAGGTGTAGGGACCACAACCCACCACCACCACCACCACCAGTAGCCACAAGGTGTAGGGACCACAACCCACCACCACCACCAGTAGCCACAAGGTGTAGGGACCACAACCCACCACCACCACCAGTAGCCACAAGGTGTAGGGACCACAACCCACCACCACCACCAGTAGCCACAAGGTGTAGGGACCACAACCCACCACCACCACCACCAGTAGCCACAAGGTAGTGCCACAACCCTCCACCACCACCACCAGTAGCCACAAGGTGTAGGGACCACAACCCTCCACCACCACCACCACCAGTAGCCACAAGGTGTAGGGACTACAACCCTCCACCACCACCACCACCAGTAGCCACAAGGTGTAGGGACCACAACCCTCCACCACCACCACCACCAGTAGCCACAAGGTGTAGGGACCACAACCCTCCACCACCACCACCACCAGTAGCCACAAGGTGTAGGGACCACAACCCTCCACCACCACCACCACCAGTAGCCACAAGGTGTAGGGACCACAACCCACCACCACCACCACCACCAGTAGCCACAAGGTGTAGGGACCACAACCCACCACCACCACCACCACCAGTAGCCACAAGGTGTAGGGACCACAACCCTCCACCACCACCACCACCAGTA
The DNA here is from genome assembly GCF_040958095.1 of Procambarus clarkii. Classification (NCBI taxonomy): domain Eukaryota; kingdom Metazoa; phylum Arthropoda; class Malacostraca; order Decapoda; family Cambaridae; genus Procambarus; species Procambarus clarkii. The sequence goes on along the minus strand of NC_091243.1, from coordinate 9,904,773 downwards.
GCCACAAGGTGTAGGACCACAACCCTCCACCACCACCACCAGTAGCCACAAGGTGTAGGGACCACAACCCACCACCACACCACCAGTAGCCACAAGGTGTAGGACCACAACCCACCACCACCACCAGTAGCCACACCAACCCTCCACCACCACCACCAGTAGCCACAAGGTGTAGGGACCACAACCCACCACCACCACCACCACCACCACCACCACCACCACCAGTAGCCACAAGGTGTAGGGACCCAACCCACCACCACCACCAGGCGCCACAAGGTGGAGTGCCCACAACCCTCCACCACCACCACCAGTAGCCACAAGGTGGAGTGCCCACAACCCTCCACCACCACCACCAGTAGCCACAAGGTGGAGTGCCCACAACCCTCCACCACCACCACCAGTAGCCACAAGGTGGAGTGCCCACAACCACCCACCACCACCACCAGTAGCCACAAGGTGGAGTGCCCACAACCCACCACCACCACCACCAGTAGCCACAAGGTGGAGTGCCACAACCCTCCACCACCACCACCACCAGTAGCCACAAGGTGTAGGGACCACAACCCTCCACCCCACCACCACCAGTAGCCACAAGGTGTAGGGACCACAGCCCTCCACCACCACTACCACCACCACCACCACCACCACCAGTAGCCACAAGGTGGAGTGCCCACAACCCACCACCACCACCACCAGTAGCCACAAGGTGGAGTGCCCACAACCCTCCACCACCAATAGCGGCAGCAGCAGCAGCAAATTTAAAGGTTACAAGCCTTTCTCTCTCCCTGTCATGTTGCCTTACCAAGAAGAGACAGTGGACGTAAATTCATATCCTGCAAGATTCTCTGGGAAATCCTTACTAGGCATTATTTTGCGATGTGTTAATATCTCTTTATTTAGATACCTTCTGAAAAGATATACATTACGGGTTACCCGGTGGACGGAAGTTCAATCCGTCTTCCTAATAGCTCTCAAAATTGACGTACTGTCCCGTTTTGTATGCGTGGGTCCTCTGGTAGGTTAGGATAAGGGCACTTTAATACGACAGTTTCTTGACGATGTGGACGCTGACGAGGACGGGCAGAGTAGGGACGAGGCTGTAGGAGCGCTGACACCTACCACGTCAGCTCTCAAGAGAAGTCTTCGTCCTCTTTACAGGAATTTATTTTTCCGGATTATTTCTGTTCGTTTGCTAAGTCATGTTAATGTTTGGGTGTTGCATAGAGCTGGTAATATGTGAGTGTTGCACAGATGTTGTTGCACAGATGTGGTCTAGTGTGAGTGTTGCACAGATGCGGTCTAGTGTGAGTGTTGCACAGATGTGGTCTACTGTGAGTGTTGCACAGATGTGGTCTAGTGTGAGTGTTGCACAGATGTGGTCTAGTGTGAGTGTTGCACAGATGTGGTCTAGTGTGAGTGTTGCACAGATGTGCTCTAGTGTGAGGGTTGCACAGATGTGGTCTAGTGTGAGTGTTGCACAGATGTGGTCTAGTGTGAGTGTTGCACAGATGTGGTCTTGTGTGAGTGTTGCACAGATGTGGTCTAGTGTGAGTGTTGCACAGATGTGGTCTAGTGTGAGTGTTGCACAGATGTGGTCTAGTGTGAGTGTTGCACAGATGTGGTCTAGTGTGAGTGTTGCACAGATGTGCTCTAGTGTGAGGGTTGCACAGATGTGGTCTAGTGTGAGTGTTGCACAGATGTGGTCTAGTGTGAGTGTTGCACAGATGTGCTCTAGTGTGAGGGTTGCACAGATGTGGTCTAGTGTGAGTGTTGCACAGATGTGGTCTAGTGTGAGTGTTGCACAGATGTGGTCTAGTGTGAGTGTTGCACAGATGTGGTCTAGTGTGAGTGTTGTACAGATGTGGTCTAGTGTGAGTGTTGCACAGATGTGGTCTAGTGTGAGTGTTGCACAGATGTGCTCTAGTGTGAGGGTTGCACAGATGTGGTCTAGTGTGAGTGTTGCACAGATGTGGTCTAGTGTGAGTGTTGCACAGATGTGCTCTAGTGTGAGGGTTGCACAGATGTGGTCTAGTGTGAGTGTTGTACAGATGTGGTCTAGTGTGAGTGTTGCACAGGTGTGGTCTAGTGTGAGTGTTGCACAGATGTGGTCTAGTGTGAGTGTTGCACAGATGTGCTCTAGTGTGAGGGTTGCACAGATGTGGTCTAGTGTGAGTGTTGTACAGATGTGGTCCTAGTGTGAGTGTTGCACAGCATGTGGTCTAGTGTGAGTGTTGCACAGATGTGGTCTAGTGTGAGTGTTTGCACCAGATGTGCTCTAGTGTGAGTGTTTGCACAGATGTGGTCTAGTGTGAGTGTTTGTACAGAGATGTGGTCTAGTGGGCCAAGGTCTTCAGGGCAAAGTTTCTCTTCACCCTGAATGCCCCTGTTACCTAGCAGTAAATAGGTACCTGGGAGTTAGTCAGCTGTCACCGGCTGCTTCCTGGGGGTGGAGGCCTGGTCGAGGACCGGGCCGCGGGGACACTAAAGCCCCGAAATCATCTCAAGATAACCTCAAGATAGTGTGAGTGTTGCACAGATGTGGTCTAGTGTGAGTGTTGCACAGATGTGGTCTAGTGTGAGTGTTGCACAGATGTGGTCTAGCGTGAGTGTTGCACAGATGTGGTCTAGTGTGAGTGTTGCACAGATGTGGTCTAGTGTGAGTGTTGCACAGATGTGGTCTAGTGTGAGTGTTGCACAGATGTGCTCTAGTGTGAGTGTTGCACAGATGTGGTCTAGTGTGAGTGTTGCACAGATGTGGTCTAGTGTGAGTGTTGCACAGATGTGGTCTAGTGTGAGTGTTGCACAGATGTGCTCAAGTGTGAGTGTTGCACAGATGTGCTCTAGTGTGAGTGTTGCACAGATGTGGTCTAGTGTGAGTGTTGCACAGATGTGGTCTAGTGTGAGTGTTGCACAGATGTACTCTAGTGTGAGTGTTGCACAGATGTGGTCTAGTGTCAGTGTTGCACAGATGTGGTCTAGTGTGAGTGTTGCACAGATGTGGTCTAGTGTCAGTGTTGCACAGATGTGGTCTAGTGTGAGTGTTGCACAGATGTGCTCTAGTGTGAGTGTTGCACAGATGTGCTCTAGTGTGAGTGTTGCACAGATGTGCTCTACTGTGAGTGTTGTACAGATGTGGTCTAGTGTGAGTGTTGCACAAATGTGGTCTAGTGTGAGTGTTGCACAGATGTGGTCAAAAGTGAGCATGATTTCAAGTGAACTGCCTCGAATGTAAACATGCAGAGACGTAATGGTAATTACTCATCATTAAACCAGGGTACCCAAACAAGGCTTTTCGAGCTATAATGTGTAGTTCGTATGTCTAAACGTCGAGTATTTTCCAGAGAAACATATGTGTTTTTTAACGTTGTTGCAGTGTTGCAAGAGTGTTATCAACCTTGCGTGTGTGTGTGTGTGTGTGTGTGTGTGTGTGTGTGTGTGTGTGTGTGTGTGGTGTGTGTGTGTGTGTGTGTGTGTGTGTGTGTGCGTGTGTGTGTGTGTGTGTGTTTACTGAGTATACTAACTGTGAGCGGGGAGGTGAATATATATAATATACGTTATACGCAGTGCCTGCAACATGAGGGTATACTCTCCTAGTCTGCTGGTACCAGGAGTGTGAAAATGCTGAGAGGTCAGCTCCTGCAGACTATGGTGGTCTGTGGTCCAGCTCCTGCAGGCTATGGTGGTCTGTGGTCCAGCTCCTGCAGGCTATGGTGGTCTGTGGTCCAGCTACCTGCAGGCTATGGTGGTCTGTGGTCCAGCTCCTGCAGACTATGGTGGTCTGTGGTCCAGCTCCTGCAGGCTATGGTGGTCCTGTGGTCCAGCTCCTGCAGACTATGGTGGTCTGTGGTCCAGCTCCTGCAGGCTATGGTGGTCTGTGGTCCAGCTCCTGCAGGCTATGGTGGTCTGTGGTCCAGCTCCTGCAGACTATGGTGGTCTGTGGTCCAGCTCCTGCAGACTATGGTGGTCTGTGATCAGAGGATCCTGGTGGCTAGGCCTCAATATGTGATCCACACTGATGCTTTCGTGAAGCAGAGTCCTCTGTCCTGCGCGCGAGTCTGCCCTTTCATGTGAATTATTGGATTAAAAGCTTTAAATGGAAGCACTCTGCTGTTTAAATGCGAGCTTCCTGCCTAGTTGCATCACGGAACAGGGAATCTTGAAAGGTTATCACAAAGTGGACAACTGTTGCGTTTACGTGTGTTTTGAACGACAGACGAAGAGTGTAATTGGGAGATACGTCGTTGTGTATATTATTAGTGCAAATACGCCTCTTGACAGTGTATAGAGCAAGGCCAAGATAGAGCCCCTGGCAGAGGTGTCAAGGGTGTCGCATCAAGTTGGCGCAGTAGCCTCCTCATCTTGGTATCCAGCCATAGCAGAACCCACAGGGGCGTGGGATAGGGAGAACCACAGGGGCAATGGAGAGGAAGAACCCACATGGGCACGAAGAGGGAAAACCCACATGGGCAAATAAAATATGATTAGCAAATGGGAGGTTTACATACCCGTTTGGCGTTGGCTTTATGACCTATCAACCTCCGGAGGGTTATTAAGACCAATACAACATCTTACTAACCAACCAGCAAGTATACATAATTCCGGACCACGTCCAGACCTAAGGTAAACTATATATACACTGAGAAGCGTGTATATATACCTTTCGGTGTATATACCCCAGGTTTACACACTGGGGCCATAGAGTAAGATAGTAGGAGAGATGGCAGCGCTGGGGGAGTGTAAACACAGTGAGGCAGCGGGACAGATGGCAGCGCTGGGGGAGTGTAAACACAGTGAGGCAGCGGGAGAGATGGCAGCGCTGGGGGGAGAGTAAACACAGTGAGGCAGCGGGAGAGATGGCAGCGCTGGGGGAGAGTAAACACAGTGAGGCAGCGGGAGAGATGGCAGCGCTGGGGGAGTGTAAACACAGTGAGGCAGCGGGAGAGATGGCAGCGCTGGGGGAGTGTAAACACAGTGAGGGCAGCGGGAGAGATGGCAGCGCTGGGGGGAGTATAAACACAGTGAGGCAGCGGGAGAGATGGCAGCGCTGGGGGAGAGGTAAACACAGTGAGGCAGCGGGAGAGATGGCAGCGCTGGGGGAGAGTAAACACAGTGAGGCAGCGGGAGAGATGGCAGCGCTGGGGGAGTGTAAACACAGTGAGGCAGCAGGAGAGATGGCAGCGCTGGGGGAGTGTAAACACAGTGAGGCAGCGGGAGAGATGGCAGAGCTGGGGAGAGTAAACACAGTGGAGGGCAGCGGGAGAGATGGCAGCGCTGGGGGAGTGTAAACACAGTGAGGCAGCGGGAGAGATGGCAGCGCTGGGGGAGAGTAGACACAGTGAGGCAGCGGGAGAGATGGCAACGCTGGGGAGTGTAAACCAGTGAGGCAGCGGGAGAGATGGCAGCGCTGGGGGGAGTGTAAACACAGTGAGGCAGCGGGAGAGGATGGGCAGCGCTGGGGGAGAGTAAACACAGTGAGGCAGTGGGAGAGATGGCAGCGCTGGGGGAGAGTAAACACAGTGAGGCAGCGGGAGAGATGGCAGCGCTGGGGAGTGTAAACACAGTGAGGCAGCGGGAGAGATGGCAGCGCTGGGGAAGTGAGTGTAAACATTATTGATCGTCTGAGGTTCTCGTGGGAACGGGACCTACAGTGAGAATTTGGTGTTTATGTGCTCGTCATTGGAGATATCCTCACATCTCGTGCAGATAGACAGAGCCTGCGAGCAACTTAAAAAAATGTTTAACAATTTTAATATGCCCTCAGTAGGTACTTTCTACGCACTAAGTGTTTTTCAAATCAATTTATATTATCACTTTTGTGAGACAAGCATCTTGTAAAACTTTAGAATGCGTCTATTAGTGCAGAATTTTAAATATACTTGACATAAGCCAACCCAACCGAACCACATAGCCTAACGTATGCATAAATATGTACATTGTACCCAGCCTATGTGCCGGCGCCACATGTAGTTACCGACAAACTCAAGCTTTCTAATGATTGGGTTCAATACTTATCGTTCTCACAGCTCAGTATTTGTATCCCTTTTATTACGTCATATTTGTAACCATTAACGAGAACAGATTGATGTACAGTTTACCATTTTCTGACGGAAACATGTTCGACATATTATCATTGTTTAGTATATAAACAGTGTATGTATATCTATATATACACAAACACACACGTAAGATGTATATAATGTCAGTGTGTGTGTGGGGGGGGCGAACACGTGCGTGCGTGCGTGCTCTCTGAGAAACTCTGGCGACCAATGGGCCAATCACCCTCAGTCAAGAACGCTAATTAGCCAGATCACTGGTGATGTTTGTTTACTTAGTTGTGAAAGCTCAGCTTCTTTATGAATGGAGACTTGCGGTGGTGCCACATGACGCGGCTCAGGGGTAGGAGGCCCGGCAGAGTTCCTTGGGTCTAAGACTCTAGAGGAAAATGAGTTTCGTGAAATCGTAGAAGAAAAACAACATTTTTGAACGTATATCGTACATGCTCTTAACGAGCTGCGTCAAACTATGCCGAGATTGATGCTACAAACGCTTAAAGCAATATTGCCGCCGCTAAAGCAAAACGATGATGCTGACATCCGAATGCAGATAACTTTATTGTGAGTTGAAAGCTTGGCACCCGCGCCGGCGACATCCAGCCGGGTCCATTGTAGCGGCGGCGGGGGAGACCGCGGGAGACTGGTGGCAGCAAATCCCTGGAGGCTGCTGACATGATGGTCTGGGACCGAGGTCTGCGGGGAGACCAGGCGCTGGATGCTGCAGGTTCATCCCACGTTATCAGATTACCGTCATTGCATTTGATGCAGTATATGATTAAGGTCTTAATTAAAAACGCTGGTGGAATATTACTCCCGTCATAAACTACATTTGCCAATTATCAGTCCGGTTAACAGACTCGCTTATTGAATATATCTTGTTTGAGGCAAGCAATGAGGATTTTGTACTAATATATCTTTCCCCTAACTATTTCACTACTACAGCTGACCAAATATCTCTATCGAAGTTCTGTACGAAAAGATTAGGAATAATTTATATAAAATAGAAGGTTTGTTTATAGACGCCAGACAGATGTTTGGGGCTAGACTCTCTCTTTAACTCTTACACATGAAGAGTGTGGGGTGTGGGAGTGTCATAGGCCAGTTGGGATCAGCCCTCGTGCCACACTTTATCAATACCCATAACCCTTTCCCTGTGAAACTCGTGAAATAAAATATTAAATATTGTTATGTTGTGCATAGTGTTATTTGGCAATTTTTGGTGCTTCGTTATTTTTTAATTTTTTGAGAGATGAGGGGAGGGAAAGAGAAGGGGAGAGAGAGGGGATGTTTCCCCTCTCCTGAAGAGAGGAAAGGACAGAGGGGAGGAGAAATGTGGAGTTAGAGAGGGAAGGAGAGGGATGAAAGGGAGAGAGGAAGAGAGATGAGAGAGAGGGAAATTGGGAGAAGGGAAGAGAAAGGGAAAAAGGGGGGAGAGGGAGAGACCCGGGTAAAACTGGGTACCCCCTCTAATAATATAATATTTAAAAACTCATAAATGTATTCAGGGTGAGTTTCATGTTGTCTGCTTTTTTGTGTTTGTCGAAATAAATTATTTATATTTATATTCGTATTTATAATATATCGTGATTGCTATCAGGTGTATGTAATTATTTATTATATTGTTCACATATATAATTATTGTTGCTTGAATCTTTAATGTTTCGTTCTGTATATTTAATAATTAATTTTTGTATAGTTTTGGTGGCCATTTTTATGAATATATATATATATATATATATATATATATATATATATATATATATATATATATATATATATATATATATATATATATATATATATATATATATTTAATGTATGACTTTTATGCACGACTTTAACCACATGAATTATAAATACCAATGCATAATTCACTTTCTGTAACTCGAATTGCATATGAGAATATTCATAGAAAATTAAAATTTTTGATTGTTGAGCTAGCCAACGAACCTCTATTGTTTCTCTTCTGAAAAACGAGTCCAGCGCTATTTTTTTTTAGATTAATGCAAGTTTGTAACAAAAGGAATAATTTGCATTGCAAGTCAACATTTCATATTAATATCAGTGTTTACAAAGTGGTTTCGTTCTATGGTTCTTCGTTCACTGACAATTTTTATGTCGAGGTTTGTTTGAGCTAGGCTAGGCTAGGTTGTGCTGGGTTAGGTTCGCATAAATTAGTTTATTGACCCCTCATGTGCCCATCCTATGGGGGGTTGAAAGTCACTTAATATGTTGAGGAACTGAACCTCATCTTTCTTTTAGGCAATCAAGTTACGGTGGCCTTTTAACTGGTAACATTATATATGTTCTATCTGCAACGGAGGCTAAGAATTAAATTTAGTTTCAAAATGTGTGTACATTTCTTCCTTGGTGCAGAGTTGGTGTTTGATCGCCCGATTGTCCAAGTGAATAGGCACTGATATTTTACTCTGTCCTCATATATCGGCTCTTAGTCTAACCTCATCTCACAGCTCATAGTCTGACCTCATATCCCAGTTATCCTATCCTCATATTCCTAGCTCTTATTGTATCTTCATATCCTATCTCTCCATCTGTCTGTATATCAATTCCTTATAGTCCTGTGTTTTACCCAAGTATTTTTACCATTTTAAAACACTGGAAGAATTGAAGCCTCTTATTACATGAACACACATGCATGAAAGACGCTCTTCTTGCATGGTAGTATAGTGGGAGATGAAACAACTGGTGTTGATTTTACGAGGGTTGATAAGCCTCAAGCTGATTATCCATAACAAAAAATGGGATCCACGTGACATAAATTGTTTCTATCATTAATGATGTTATCTTTGTGCCATTAAATGATGTTATATTTGTGCCATTAAATGATGTTATATTTATGCCATAAAATGATGTTATATTTATGCCATTAAATGATGTTATATTTATGCCATAAAATGATGTTATATTTATGCCATTAAATGATGTTATATTTATGCCATTAAATGATGTTATATTTATGCCATTAAATGATGTTATATTTATGCCATTAAATGATGTTATATTTATGCCATTAAATGATGTTATATTTATGCCATTAAATGATGTTATATTTATGCCATTAAATGATGTTATATTTATGCCATTAAATGATGTTATATTTATGCCATTAAATGATGTTATATTTATGCCATTAAATGATGTTATATTTATGCCATTAAATGATGTTATATTTATGCCATTAAATGATGTTATATTTATGCCATTAAATGATGTTATATTTATGCCATTAAATGATGTTATATTTATGCCATTAAATGATGTTATATTTGTACAAGCACTAGCATGTTATAATAAAATAATCAAGTTTTAAGGGGTTGAGAGAACATGGAATCCCTAATCATTAGGTTAGGGGCGTTTATTTTTAATATATTGTATATCTGAAAGTAAATAACCTAATAACGGCCAGCGGGCGATTTATTTCAACCTTCATTCTCGAATCAAATAGTTAATTGCCTTTTCAAAATAGCACAGAAGTGAACTAACTAACAGAGTATGCGCTCACCGACCCGGTGGCATGAAATGAACTTGATATATTTATATGCTAGTAATGTTTCAAATATGATTTCAACTTCTTTCCCCGAGTATAATAAGCATAAAGGGCACGCTCTCTCATTTGGCTGGGCACAAGCCAAGCCAAATGAGAGAGACGTATCAACCTCCCACAAGGCTTGTGGTAGTGACTTCACAGTCATGAACGGATTGAGTAATCAATAATTCCGGTTTGGCGTTGGGCTTAACGCCTATTAACCCGTGGAAGGTTATTAAGGCAACAGCTTACTGATCAAACGCATACGTTGGTCCTCAACATCGTACAGTACTATATATATATATATATATATATATATATATATATATATATATATATATATATATATATATATATATATATATATATATATATATATATATATATATACACCGAGAAGCGGGTTACATCTCGGTGTAAGTACAGTTTATATAACTAAATACGACTTTTGTGTGTAGTATATTCCTTGATTTTCAGTCCCGTTTGTGAGCAGACTACTAGGTAGTTACACACAGAAATCACAATAGCGTGATGCATCAAATGAACAAATCCACAAGGGCCGTGGATTTGTTTCGTATAGGTTCGAACCCTCGTCACGGCCCTTGTGAATTTGTTCATCTGACTAGATAGTCTTTACTGAGAACCTAATCCATAAAGTAAGGTTGGAATAAAAATATGAAAATAAATTACCACCAGTTGCGTTACTGTATCAACACATGTCACCGTTTGACCAACATTTTAACGTTGTCACCGTGTCACTGTACGTTTACGTACCAGAGACGTAAAGTGACACTAAAGTACACCGTAGTGGAGGACTGAACAGCACAGATTTACCGTCGGGCCACCGCCGCAGGAACGACAAAATCCTGCATGATTGAGAAGCCTCGTCCATAAAATGTTTAATGACGCGTCGTGCGCGGGTTCTCCAGGGGGTGAGTGGCCGGCTCCAGGCCATTACAGGCAGAGAGGGAAGACCTCACGGAGGGCTCACGGACCTCAACTTACTTTCCTTTGGGAATAAATTTGCAGAGGTTTAAAAGTCAGTAATGTCGAGCATGGTAATAAAATATATATATATATATATATATATATATATATATATATATATATATATATATATATATATATATATATATATATATATATATATATATTTAATATGGTAAAGGCTGCATGACATCGCAAATTATAGATCACTAAGAACTCTATATGACTGGGCCAGGATTCGAACCTAGTGTTGTGGATTTAGATTCAGTTTGTGAGCATGAGTTTGTTAGATAAAGTGTGGATTAAACAGTTGACACGACGCGTTGGGATCTGGTCCTGAAGAAACCTGATTCAGAGTTTGATGTATCGGAAGAATATATTTATAAATGTTCTCCCGGCTGTAGTTACTAAGCTCAGCGAGGACTTTACGCGTGGTAGTTCAGACTGACACTTTGCTAAGTAGTTGCTGTCGCTCTCACGCCGGTTGCCAATCTCAGAATGGACACTGAACGTGGTAGTTGAAACACCTGATGTGTTGCTAGGTAGGTATTTTCACTGGTAGCTAAGTTCAGGGCAGAACGCCATCTACTTGATCTGTTTGCCTCGCATACCTAGGCAACAATAATTAATGAAGTTAGGAATGTTAACAGATATATGCTTTATACCCTTGAGGTATAAACCACTTTATCATAATCGATACTTCCGTTAAACACACGAACAAAAGTAAATCTTCCGTTTTGGCTATAGCTGACGCTTGTATAAATATCCTAATATCCTGATTTTGTATTATTTTAACGTATTACTAAATATAATATAAATAATAATACAAAGTACAATGAGGGTGGTTCAGTGTATATTATAGGTTAATTCTAGGTATTCATTTTGATAACTTTCCGTTCAATATATCTGGAACGTCAGATCGTGTTAACTTGAAATTTAAAATATATTTTTATTTTGCGAGTCCGTCCACTTTTGTTGGTGCTCCAACACCACCATTTGCAACATCGACAGTTATCACTAAGAATTTAAAACATTGTATTGGTTAAATTGACTGAACGAGTTTAAACTTTGTCTTTGGTAATTACGGCCTTCGACACACACTCCTGCAAACATTTCGGGCAGAACGAACACCAGTCTGAAAAGTTTTTAACGGCTAATGTTCCAAGTCTTTACAATAGTTTGGCATTCGAAGGTGACGTGAATCGCCAGACGTTTGCTTAATAGGGTGAGGCTACAGGGCTAAATTTGTGGGGAAAAGCAGGAAATTTTCTGTGGAAAAGAGCGGCCATATTGAAGCGCCTTATTTATCAGTGGAGCTTATTTCTCGCCTGACTGTTTATGAATAACTAACGGAAATATGAATATTAAAATATATAAAATTGTGTATCCTTGAGGAACAAAGTATTATAAAATACTCCATATTTAACGTTAAAGAGAATGAATGGATTGGCTTAGGATGTTGTAGAGGTCTTAATAAATATCTTAATATCCGAATTATCTTCATACTATAACTTATAATGTAATAAGCTTTATATACTAATAAATTTATATACTAATGCAATATGAAACTTATATACTAATAAAATTTAAATTAAACTTCGTTATTTGAAATAATCGTATCAATGTTAGTGAAATTGACTGATGTTGCCTCATAGGTAATAATTGTTTTTTCCTTTTCAGTGACACATTGTCGATTTCCTTTGATGTTACACGCACTAATTTTTGTCGTAATTGGTTTCTGAGCCAAATTATATATCTTTATCTTCTAAACTAAATATTAAATGTGATTTGAGCTTCATTTAAAAATTATGCGTGGCTTATGTGATTGATTTTGATAACTTGTCAGTTTATTTGACTAATTCCACAGTTTACAAGTCTTTTATATGTTTTAGTTTTGTATACATATGTTGTATTTTTACATAAATTTTTGCTCTGTAATGTGTCATAAATTTATTCATTTATAACAAAAAGTATCACTTTTTAAATTATAATAGACCTTATTTACCTCGCATGATTAATTTTAAAATTTAAATATTTGGTTTGTTAGACAATATATTATATTTATGACTATGGGGATTCGTAGAAAGGCCATAAATGCATACCTCCTAGAAATATGTTCTCGGAATTCTAATATGGCACCGAATTCTAATGAATTCTTCGAGTTCACGAATTCTAATGACGTGAACCAACCACATTAGGAAGGAAGGAAGAACTTAAGGAAGAATCCCGACTGGAGAAGCAACGCTGCCACACACGACTGACATTGGTTGGTCAGAGACCGCAGTGTTTATGGTCTCTGGAGGGTGGAGAGGGGCGTTCTCCCGTCACACATAACAACACTACTTTCTCCCGATCGTTGAGGCGAAGTACGAATTGATCGTAAGCCACTTTCCGGTCAGGGTAAGTGGTTGTAACCACTTGTACTGGGACTGTACTTATGGGATTTAAAGTACTTAAAGCGGGACTGTACTTATTATTACCCCTCTTCCAAGCTGCAAGCAACAGTCTAGTGGACCAAACTCTCACAAGTCAAGCCTGGCCTCGGGCCGGGCTTGGGGAGTAGAAGAACTCCCAGAACCCCATCTACCAGGTATCAACCAGGACTAGAGTAAACTCGGTGCATATAAACCGTGAAGTAGGGTACATCTCTCAAGTCTATCTATCCCTCATGCTATGTCCATCCTTCCCCTCTTAGGTCTGGTGGATGTGTCGCGTACATTAGCACCAATTTACTCTCTGACTTTCCGTATGACATAATATAATGAATTATATTCTCCCCATTAGAGTGGTGCAGCTACTGCTACGACAATTGGGATTCTTTACTCTTAGAATGGTCTTTCTATAGCTGTCTTTGTCGGATAGTGTGTAGCTAGTTATGTATTTGAAAAGTGTTGTTGTTGCTGTTATAGATTCAGCTACTCGGAACAAGTTCCAAGTAGCACGGGCTATGGTGAGCCCGTAGTGGACTTACCTGGCACAGTAGCGGTGCTGGGTAGACTGTTGAAAAGTGTGTTGAGCGCGTCTTATGTACAAAGCTCAGGTGCCGTAGTATACCTAAACAAAAGTTGTCATATCTAGTACACTTAAGGCTAACGATATGCTAGCTAAATTCTCTAGACGAAATACGGTAGAGTACTATATTTTTTCTCTATTCTTTTCCACATTTATATAACAAGTGTCTATTGAGGTGTGCAAGTACACTAGAAAGTGAAGAGACGACGTTTCGGTCCGTCCTGGACCATTCTCACAAGTCCATTACCATTATCACAATCGACTTGAGAATGGTCCAGGACGGACCGAAACGTCGTCGTCTCTTCACTTTCTAGTGTGTGGTTTGGACAACATTTTTCAGCCACGTTATTGTGACTCGTCATCTGCCTAGCAGTCGCATGTTGAGCAGATACGAGGCTAGTCCAGACGCGCCCTGCCGCCACCACTACAGTCCCCTCTGTCTTGTCAGGGCTAGTAGCCGCTCAGGGACTCCCGTCAGCTAATATCTTAATGTAAGCGCTAATTGTGAGTCAGATGCTGCGGGGCTGTGTTGGAGGCTGGGGGAGGGCTGGGGGAGGGCTGTGGAAGGGCTGGGGGAGGGCTGTGGAAGGGCTGGGGGAGGGCTGTGGAAGGGCTGGGGGAGGGCTGACGTGGAACGCAGAGATGAAGCTTGGCCCCTGGCACGGTTGTTGACCCATACTCCTGGGGGAGTCAGGGGCCACTGGCAAAGTTGATTGGCTTAGTAGTTTACCAGAGCGGAATGCCTTTATTTAAAGAGAACATGTTCTCAACGAGTAACGCTTCTCTCGTTTTTTTTTTATTGTACATACACCAATACATAACGTACATGTGGTTATGGATTGGTGTATGTACTTTAATTTGTACTAATATTTTTCTACGTGTGTGTTTGATCATGTAACTGGCGATGATCTGCTCTCTCGTGTCTATTTTGGCGCCTGTAATGAAGGTGTTGGGTTAAGCGTGGTGGGCTCCGGTCAGTTGAACGTGGCGTGTGTGAGGGGGTCGTGTGTGTGCGTGTGTGAGGGGGACACACACCTGCCCCCTCTCACACATGTGACTCACGGCGGCACTACACCACCATCACTACACAGTCGTCACCATCTTTACTAACACCATCAGAGACCACAGTCAAAATATTAACTCCCTTCACTGCCAGTACAGCCCAATACCAGTCAGTACCAGTTAACACCACCAGTTAACACCGCCACCAGTTAACACCACCAGTTAACACCACCAATCTACAACAACATATCCAGCTTTTCATGGTTAGTCTCCAGTGGCAACGTGAATCTAGGTGCACCAAATTTATTATTATTTTCCACGTGAGGCGCGTGGCGACCTTCTGAACACCTGTGTTTATGGCTTCATCCACCTGAGTGCGGAAGCCTGACTTCTTTACCACCGGCCTACACCGCTTTACATGTGAACTTTGGCTTTATTTATCAGTTATAGCTTTATATGTAAGCTTAGGCTTTATAGCTTTTGTATGTAAGCTTTAGCTTGATGTGTTGAGCTTTAGTTTTGTATGTGAGCTTTACCTATGTGTAAATTTCTATATGCATAAGAGAGAATGTCTGTTTGCATGTCCACCATTGAAGGCCTGACGCTTGGGGCTAGCTTCACTCAACTTTGCAGGTGGAATGGTCTTGGGTTCGGGAACGGCGTAGGCTGGTCGGGGTCAGCTTAAGTTAAAAATATAAAGAAATATTAGCATTTATAGAGACCCCCCAGGCGATTTTCATAAAGTGTGAAGTATTTGGTGTGTTTTCCATAGAGTATTCCAATGGAAAGTAATAAATTTTCAGAGAAAATGGCGAAGGAAGAAGTGGAGGACAAGGGGGGGTAGACATGGGGTGAAGGGAAGGAGGAATATGTAATACTATATATATATATATATATATATATATAATGATATCCCGGTTCACCCGGATATCATTATATATATATATATATAACATTATAACAACAATTATAATTATCATCCCTGCAACATATCCTTAAAATATAACGATTCCATAAAACGTCTCAAATTAGAAATAGGGGGAAACCATTTAGAAAAATCAGAATATGAATCATTTTGACAAATAAGTAGGAAGTAAATGTTATATTAAGGCGAAGGAAAGGGGGAAGGAGCGGGATAATGAGAGTGCGGAGGGAGGGAGGGAGGGAGGGAGGGAGGGAGGTATTGATGCCTGGGTCACTACGGGTTAATGACAGCCACGGGGGGTAATGATCTTAATTACACCACCAGGTTATTTGATCTTATGGGAACACGAGACACGCAAACACCAAAATATTTTATAATATTTAAACAATGTATTTATTAGGCTTCGGTGCTGAATATTGGGTACTAAGATTTTTAAGGCCTGAACACCGGTCAACAGGTCATTGATTATTATTGGGGGCTTTACGATGGCTTTTGATGACTTTGGTTAACGTTAAATCGAAAAAAAATATCTTACACATCGCTTCGGGCACCTCATTATTTCTGTAAAGTGAGTCTGTTACAAGGATGATGTGGATTCTCCTCCATGTTTCTCATGTGTCGTAGTACAGGTGAGTACAGTCTGTGAGTTCAAATATATGTGTCTGTGTGTAGACGGCCATGTTGTGGAGCCGCTAGACCGCTTCATCCTTCATGTCAATGACCATGTCGCTGATTCTCTCCTAAACAGTCCTGTTTGATAGAGAAATTACTTTAAGTTTTTTCTCCGGTCCATTTTCCAACACAATTTCCAGCATTTCGAGAGCGCAAGGTTTGATCAAAGCTTCCCCAATTGTACGTGTTTGTTGTTGTTCTGGTTTGTTATTTCCAGTTCTACGACACACGAAGCTCCAGTAACGCTGTGGTTCATTCCTGGGAATGTCGCTGTTGAATCCTCCTTCATTTTTTTGAGAGCATTCTCTTGACGTGCAAAAAAGCTTTTGTCCCTTGTCCTTGTGTTGAAGAGGAACATTCTGAAAATGTGGCTTCAACTTCGTTGTTTTCATAGAATCATTTGACAGAACTTTGCTGTAAATATCACATTGAGGCTTTTCTTCTCTATGCAGGCGATGAGTCACAATAACGTGGCTAAAGTAAGTTGACCAGACCACATACTAGAAGGTGAAGGGACGACGACGTTTCGGTCCGTCCTGGACCATTCTCAAATCGACTTGAGAATGGTCCAGGACGGACCGAAACGTCGTCGTCCCTTTCTTCTCTGTAAGTGATGAATGTGAAAACATATTCCATTTATGAATCATCGTAAACTTTCTTTTCTGAAACTCATGATCGAGTCTAAAATCTGTGAATACAAAATAATAAAAACATCAACTATAACTATGAATGGAATATTTACGGATAAAAGGGAAATGTTTATCTTTGTTTTAAACTTTATCTGTGACATACAATAATGTGTCATGTCCTGGAGATTATGTATAATCTGTAGAATTGTAGTTTGTAGAAAGAATAATATTCCAACAGCCTGAGTCTATGGTTCAAATTTTCCCCCTAAAACCCTAAAATCCCCCTGCCTGGGGAGAATTCCCCCCTGGTTCAGAATTTCTGAATTAGGGTTTACTCAGTTCTTACTCCCTATCTTGTCCAGCCACTCTCCCCTCTCCCCTTCCCACATGTAACTTGGCTCTCTCCCTTCACGCCCTCCCACGAGACATTCAGCCCTCTCCCTTCACCCACGTGCCACGTGGCACACGACACACGCGCCAAACATGTGACACCGATAGTGAGGTGAAGCACATGTGAGGGTGACACTGTCAACTATCTTCTCCAGGCTCTGTTTTTCCTCCTACATCACAGTTTCTCTCTCTCTCTCTCTCTCTCTCTCTCTCTCTCTCTCTCTCTCTCTCTCTCTCTCTCTCTCTCTCTCTCTCTCTCTCTCTCTCTCTCTCTCTCTCTCTCTCTCTCTTTCTCTCTCTCTCTCTTTCTCTCTCTCTCTCTCTCTCTCTCTCTCTCTCTCTCTCTCTCTCTCTCTCTCTCTCTCTCTCTCTCTCTCTCTCTCTCTCTCTCTCTCTCTCTCTCTCTCTCTCTCCCGACCGTGCGGCAGGTCTCACGTTGATGGCCCAGATAAAGCAAGTATAACGAAAGGTGTTGTACAATATGAGGTTTCGGTGTCCGCCTGTGTTAAGCTGCCCTTCTGCAGAGCCTTCCCCCCTCCCTCCCCAGCCAACACCCTCACGCCCCTTTTATCCTCTGTTCACACGCCCGTGTCTGCACCGCTTCCACCATCTGCACCCACGTCCGCTATGCTGTCGCTCCCTACGCCCTCACGCACCACGCACTCACACACCACGCCCGCACGCACCACGCCCTCACACACCACGCACCACGCCCTCACGCGCCACGCCCACACAGTGAAGATTGCCTAAGGAGGATGAATATGATTGAGGTGAACCTCTCCGGCAGAAATCCTCTATTCCCTTCCATCTTCCTGTTCTCTAATGCCTCTCTGTCTCTCTCTCTCTCTCTGTCTCTCTCTCTCTCTCTCTCTCTCTCTCTCTCTCTCTCTCTCTCTCTCTCTCTCTCTCTCTCTCTCTCTCTCTCTCTCTCTCTCTCTCTCTCTCTCTCTCTCTCTCTCCCTCCCCGAGAGAGGCCAACATCTACATACACGCCAGCCTTCCCTCACTCTCCCTCTATCTCCAGCATTCTCTCATGTCTTCCTCACATCTATTTCTCAACTATTAACCCTTCCTCATTTTCAACACTCATCCCTTGTGTGGTATAAGGGTCTGACCCTTCTGTTTGTTCTTTGGTTGGGTGGATGGGTGTCCAACCACTTGGGCTGGACGGTAGAGCGATGGTCTCGCTTCATGCAGGTCGGCGTTCACTCCCCGACTGTCCAAGTGGTTGGGCACCATTTCTTTCCCTCCGTCCCATCCCAAATCCTTATCCTGGCCCCTTCCAAGTGCTATATAGTCGTAATGGCTTGGCGCTTTTCCCCCTGATAGTTCCATTCCATTCCATGGTGGATAGGTGTGAATTCTAGTAATTAAAAGACGACCTTCAGCTCTTGGACCCCCACCTTTTAATTTTGCTCACCTATTGGTATGGTCTCTCGACCGTCTTGATCCTACTCCTGAAGCTGTAGATGGAGTTAACCTCATTTACTCCTCTTTTTCAGTTCATTGCCCCTTGCTCACTACTCTCACAGTGAAGAAGTGCTTCCTTACATCCTTAGGGATTATCTGAGGTTCTAGTTCCCACCCAAGCACTCTTGTAAGACTGACTCGGCCAACCCAATTGTCGGAATCTTAATCTCGTTTCAAGAGGACTAACGCGATAGGCTCTACACGTTATAAAATATTGATATATAAGATTGATAGGTTTCTCTACAATATTCGTCCAATTTTACTTATATTATCGTTAATGAGGAATAATTTGCGTACTTGGATTAAATAAGGGTTTCAAGTTCTGATAAAACCAATTTTTTTTTAATGAATCACTGAATAAAAAAGGGATCGAAAAATTAAATACAATACAGTGAATTCGGCTTATTCGAAAGCGGTGCTGCCTAAACAGTACGATGCTCGTATCATTTCGCAAATCATGCACGAAGCCTATACTAAAAATTAATCAAGTTTAAAATATCGACTCCTTAATCATTGAAGCCAAAGATAATCGTCAAAATAATCACAGGCGTTTTACGCCCACCACCATCTTCATAATTATTAACTGATAACTTATATTATCAAATTGCATAGTTATGCAGAGAATGTAAGGTGATTATAGTCGGGGATCTGTATTTGGCATCATCAAAACGCTAGGGAAGTGCGCTATGTAATAAATATTATCACTTTAAATTTTTACTTGAAATGAGTACTTGGTAGATAATGCATTCTTTAATGGAAGGTTCAGTTCAAGGGATCATCCTCACATAACGTGCAATATATAATTCATTATTAACAACACTTGCACAAAACAAGTTGTCTAAATCCGACTAGAGTTTTCGTACTTAAATTGGATTATCACTCAAGAACAAGGCCTGGACGGAACTTTTAACAAGTTTTGGAATATATATATGATTAGAAAGTTTTCGTGAAACTGACGACCATGTGTGTAGCGTATCTTCCAAACGGACAGTCGTGTACGTAGCCTTTTTTTCCAAACGGAGTCATGTGTGTAGCCTATCTTCCAAACAGTCATGTATGTACCTATTTTCCAAACGGACGGCCAGACGTCAGTGTTATTAATGTGTTCGTCAGGCGACATATTTGTTGCTGCATATTCTCAGATCCTTCTCTTTCTTTCTGGAAGTTGCCTCTCCCTTGACCACACACTAGAAGGTGAAGGGACGACGACGTTTCGGTCCGTCCTGGACCATTCTCAAGTCGATTGTGTTCGGACCATTCACAATCGACTTGAGAATGGTCCAGGACGGACCGAAACGTCGTCGTCGCTTCACCTTCTAGTGTGTGGTCTGGTCAAAAAGAGAGAGATCGTGTTACCCATTCCAACACTTTTCCAGTTACGCCAACATGTTTCCAAAGTTTGTACAGAGGCCTTTCATGGCGGTCGGTATTAAAAGCTTTCTAAAAACAGGAAATACAGTCATCCTTCGCTTCTCTCGTGTTTCATAGTCGTGAATTTTAATACAAAACTAATAGATGTTCATTGACATGATCTACCATGAATGAAGCCATGGTGGTTCTATGAGACAAAACACGCATTTTTCAATGTGTTCTGTGGGTCGTTTCCTTTTCAAGCTTCTGCGGCACATAGTAAGGAATGCTCGTTAGTGAGTCTGGTCTGCAGTTCAGACACTTCTTTCTGTGTGTGTGTGTGACCTTGGAGCAAGGTCATTAATCAATACACTTACTGCGTGCCTCTTACCATAGCTTGGAAGATCTCCTTTATATGTATCGTTATAATCATCCTAATGTTGGGTATGTAAGTGTTCGTTCTCGTTTTCTCTCTCTCTCTCTCTCTCTCTCTCTCTCTCTCTCTCTCTCTCTCTCTCTCTCTCTCTCTCTCTCTCTCTCTCTCTCTCTCTCTCTCTCTCTCTCTCTCTCTCTCTCTCTCTCTCTCTCTCTCTCTCTCTCTCTCTTTCTCTCTCTCTTTCTCTCTCTCTCTCTCTCTCTCTCTCTCTCTCTCTCTCTCTCTCTCTCTCTCTCTCTCTCTCTCTCTCTCTCTCTCTCTCCCTCCCTCTCCCTCTCTCTCTCTCTCTCTCTCTCTCTCTCTCTCTCTCTCTCTCCCTCCCTCTCCCTCTCTCTCTCTCTCTCTCTCTCTCTCTCTCTCTCTCTCTCTCTCTCTCTCTCTCTCTCTCTCTCTCTCTCTCTCTCTCCCTCCCTCCCTCTCCCCCCCTCCCGCCCGGACGCGCCATTCAATATTTAGTATACGCAACTTCCATCACAAAAATCTTTACCTGGTATTTTGTGAAAAGTAAAAGGGTGGCTTGCAGGGGTGATTTCCATGATTGACTTGCAGGGATCAATCACATGACTGAATTGTAGGGTCAATCCCATGATTGACCTTCAAGGATCAATCCCATGGTTGACCTGCAGGGATCAATCGGGACATGACCCACTACTCATCCGGTGGTCGTGAGCGGCATCACTCGTCAAGTTGGAACAGTCTTAACCTCACCTTCCTCACATCTCCCAACCTTTTCCCAGCCAACAAAAATGGGTCCTCACAAGCCATAATATATCCCTTACCTATTTTAATTACCAAATGTTGTGTCCGCCATATATGAGGCAATAATATAGAAGTAACACTCGACATTTTTTTTTAAAGAAATGAAGTGAATCTTAGTTGTTGAGAGCAATAGCCTCGGGCTTAAATTTGGAGATGATTGGATGACTGCTTGACAGGGAAGCATTTTATAGACGAGGGCAGGATTTTATGACATTTTTATGCTAATGTTGCGTCTCCGCATTGCATCCTGGAGAATTATCCTGTCAATTCACCCCCCAAAACATTTTCCTCATATGCCACCACATACAGATTATCCATATCTCGTTTCACAAAAATATTTGATATAGATTAAATCCTGTTTTGAAGGAGTATAATTTCCATCAGCAACCATTGTATAAGTAGGAGATACATACTGAGAAATGCTCCAGCGTTGGCAGCCAGTTATCTTACTTTTTCATTCTCCTCAGCATAATAAGAGTAATAATGCAGGTCGGCCGGCTCAAAAATTCAATGACGCTGTCGAACTAAGCTGACAAGATGATCCTTGAGAAGCCTGGATCTTCTTTATGCAGGTGAAAGCGTCAGAGGAATAAAATTATAACGTCTAAATATTGCGGGAATTTTCTTGAAGTTTATTAAAAACATGATGAAGATATCAACAGACTCGTAACCTTTGGTGATATATATATATATATATATATATATATATATATATATATATATATATATATATATATATATATATATATATATATATATATATCAAGAAGGAGGAGGAAATTATCATTGGAAGGGATCAGGATAAGAATTTGGGCTGGGACGGGGAGAAAGGAATGGTAGCCAACCACTTGGACGGTCGGGGATTGAACGCCGACCTGCATAGCTACAGCCGTCATATTATTAAGGCCTCCACAAAAGCTTCCTAACCAACCAGCACATATAATTTAGTCCTGAACATAGTCCCAAGCCTAAAGTATACTTCTCTTCTATGTGGACCTAGTTTGGCGGGGTTTATAATCTCCAGTTGATTTGCCTCGAAAATTATGCTGGATTACATTATTACTTAATCTAATTTTTTTACACTTTTGAGTTTTGAAGGAAAAATACCCACTTTTGTTAACAACTTTCTCACTTTGTGTTAGCCATTCCTTTCTCTCTGGCTGGACATTTTGCTAGGATAAGAAATATTTGGTTATGTATAGATTAGGTTATGCTAGGTTAGGTTAGGAATAGTTAGGCTGCAATATGGATGAGCGTGGGGGTCCACTACTGCCCACAGGATGGGTGTGGGGTCCACTACCGCCCACAGGATGGGTGTGGGGTCCACTACCGCCCACAGGATGGGTGTGGGGTCCACTACCGCCCACAGGATGGGTGTGGGGTCCACTACCGCCCACAGGATGGGTGTGGGGTCCACAACCGCCCACAGGATGGGTGTGGGGTCCACTACCGCCCACAGGATGGGTGTGGGGTCCACTACCGCCCACAGGATGGGTGTGGGGGTCCACTACCGCCCACAGGATGGGTGTGGGGGTCCACTACCGCCCACAGGATGGGTGTGGGGGTCCACTACCGCCCGCAGAATGGGTGTGGGGTCCACTACCGCCCACAGGATGGGTGTGGGGGTCCACTACCGCCCACAGGATGGGTGTGGGGTCCACTACTGCTCACAGGATATGTGTGGGGTCCACTACCGCCCACAGGATGGGTGTGGGATCCACTACCGCTCACAGGATGGGTGTAGGGTCCACTACCGCCCACAGGATGGGTGTGGGGTCCACTACCGCCCACAGGATGGGTGTAGGGTAAACTCCCACCCTCAGGATGAGTATAATAAATGATCCAAAGTCTTGTGTGCTTAAGAGCTCAGTCGTTAATAATGAGCCTTAAGACTCCATCTTGGTGCTCCCAGTTTCCTCATATCCCTCTCAGTTCCTTGTAGTTAAGTGGGGGGGGGGCGGTAGGGGGTCCCTTCCATCCCCTCACCATTCCTTCCCATTAAGTATGGAGTCCCTTGCTTGTTCTCCCCATCAACTGTAGTCAGGTGCGGGAGTGTGGATGGTGGTGGGGAAGTTGCAGTGGTTGGCATGTGGAGATCTGCGTTTTCTATTTCTCTACTACAGACGTGGCCACACATTTACAATGCTAACCAGCATCTATACATTTTCTTCTGTCCTCCATGGACAGGCTGAGAGATCTGTTGAATATATAGTTCGGGGATTTATTGAACAATCAACCACAGAAGGTGATTGTAGTGTTTTTAAAATGCTAAGCTAACCTACATACATAAATACATAGATACACAGATTTACGTCTGCCCTAGATAAACAGTATTCGATGTGTCTTTTACATAGTGTCATTAATGTCTGCGGGCGTGACACCGCCACGCCGCCGGCCCCCCCGAGGCTGTCTGCTGGTGTGGAACCTCACCCTCCTTAGGAAATGAGCAGCTCTTGTCAAGTGTGAAATGAGGACTGGGTCCGGAAATGAACCTGAACCTCCGAGAACTCAGTTAAGGCGCAGCGAATCTCTTCCACCTTCCCTCCTCTCACTCCACCTCTCTCCTGCTCCTTCCTCTCTACCCCTCCTCCCATCTTCTCCCTCCCCCCCACCCTGGGGGCGAGCCTCGCCTCCTGCAGGTGAAACACGGACACACGAAGGCAATTGTAAGAGCAAGTAAAGCGAAGAGAGCGCGCGAGAAGAGAGAGCGAAACACAACATCAAAGATGGAAGAAACATTGAGCAAGAAGGTAAGGTATAAATACGGCATCCCCCGAGAGGCTGGAGACGCGGGCTGTCACGTTCCTCTTCCCCTGCTTGTGACACCTTTTGTCTTCCATATGTAAGCGTGCCCGGCGCCTCCAGAGAGAGAGAGAGAGAGAGAGAGAGAGAGAGAGAGAGAGAGAGAGAGAGAGAGAGAGAGAGAGAGAGAGAGAGAGAGAGAGAAGGACGGGGCTTGGGGGCCCCCTGGGCGGGTTGTGTGATGGGCGAGGTCTCCCGCCTGGCTGTGTTCTGTGTACTTGGTGGGTGTTCTGTGGTGGGCGGTGTTCTGTTCACGTCCTGAGTGAGGACAGCAGGCGGGCAAATCACTGGAGGGACGATGGGAGGGAACCACTCGGGACAGGGAGACAGGAAGAACCAGGGAGTTCCCTGTCTCCCTGTCCCAAGAACCAGGTTTAAGACAGGGAGAGTGGGAGTATGCACCAGTAGAGGACAGGTACATTGACGGCAGCCAACAGTGACCAGGAACCAGTCCCGGAACTGAGAGGTATGAACTACGAGTAAAGGCTAAAGGAGCTGAACCTCACGTCCCTGGAAAACAGAAGAGTAAGGGGAGACATGATAACCATCTACAAAATTCTCAGGGGAAATGACAGGGTGGACAAAGACAAACTCTTCAGCACGGGTGGGACACGAACAAGGGGACACAGGTGGAAACTTAGTACCCAGATGAGTCGCAGAGACATTGGAAATAATTTTGTCAGTGTCAGAGTAGTTAACAGATGGAATGCATTAGGCAATGATGTGGTGGAGGCTGACTCCATACACAGTTACAAAATGTAGATATGATAGAGCCCAGTAGGCTCAGCAACCTGTACACATGTTGAAACAGTTGAGAGGTGGGACCAAAGAGCCAGAGCTCAACCCCCGCAAGCACAACTAGGTGAAGGAAGACAGATATATAGACAGCAGCATCAACAACGAGCGGTGCAGGGGTAGTAGAAGGAACAAGACAGTTTTCGGGATGTAGTGAAATTACATCTTGAAATGCAAATGAAATTCCCGGTGTGAGGGGGGAACTGGCTGTCGAAGGGTGCCCACGTCGGCTTCCTCTCCTCCATCCCCACTTCCCCCCTCGATGCGCTCTATGACTTACTGTCTATCAACAACCCGTCCTCATACAGCGTCGCAGTTTGACGTATACTCTACCTAAGGGCAAAATTCGTCGTACTTGAGAATAGGTAGCGGCTCGCGAAATTGTCGTACTGTCTCGTTTTCTGTTTTGGGTCCTCTGGTAGGTTAGGATAAGGGGCACTTTAGTACGACAGTTTCTTGACGATGGGGAACCTTAGTAGGACGGGCTGATATCAAAACCCGATATCCCACTGCCCATTTCCTTAGTGTATCTCCCACTGCCCCTCACCTGATGTATTTTATACTTCCCATCCCCCTGCAGTATCCCCTACTGCCCACCCCCCCTCATGCAGATTTTGAAGACCCCTCCCCCTCTTCTACTCTTTAATACCCCCCCTATTCCCAACATCCCCTGATGCTTAGCTAGATGATGGCTCCTAATGTCTATCCCCCTCTCCTCCTCTGATGGGCCCTCCGCTCCTGCCTTAATTATTATCACTTTTTAATTAAGACTCGCAAGTAGGTGTGCCGAGTGGTCTTCCCTTGTGGACCGGAATACATACACACACACACACACACGCACACACACACACACACACACACACACACACACACACACACACACACACACACACATATATATATATATATATATATATATATATATATATATATATATATATATATATATATATATATATATATATATATATATATATATATTATATAAAACAGTGGTGGCCAAAGCAGTGTTTGGCCACCAATAACATGATTACTGACAGGAATTATCATTCAGCCAGAGTTTTAAGCAACCCCTCCTCTCTGAGGAGGGGAAGCGAGGGTGTTAGCGAGGTAGGGAGGGCTAGTGAAGCAGACGCCACTGCTGCTGGGTGTTACTCTGACTGTTGTTTGCTAATGATTCTGCTGTTGATATTGTTGTAACTACCAGGACATCTGTTGCTGGTTACTGCTGCTTGATCACCAATAACAACTACTGCCAGGGCCGGATCTAATCGTCTTTTAGGCCTTAGACTAAACTAGCTAAACGGGCCCCTCTGTCTGCTCTCTCACTTGTGTATTATAGAATACCTCTTGAAGAAATAGTGAATAAAAACATGTATCCTCCTGGTAGCTGGTAGGGAGTGAGAGGGGCCACCATGACCCAGGCCCCGTGATGCTAGTGGGGACCTCTGGCCATAACCTACTTAGCCTATTGGGTAGTCCTGGCCTGACTCCTGCTATTGTTACCGCTAACAAACAGTCCGAGGTGTGATAACAATGCGACCAGCAAGCAACAACAGCCTCACATAATGCCGCCATGAAACAAAAGAGCCATCAGGCTTCACGTCGGTACTAATTAAGCCTCCATGGAAATATGTTTTAATTACTCTCTACGTGTTTGTATTAGAGAATGATATTTATTCAGTGATATAACTCCGCTCTTGTGTAAATCACTCATTTACAATTCTCTTTTATATGTAAATTATAAAAATGTTGGTGATTTGAATATATAATTTTTTTTTGTAAGAAGTATATTATCATTGAAGATATTCTGATTACATTTAAAATCTTAAATTGAAGACATTCATGATAGAACTTTTACATTAACTTTTATTATTAACTCTTTTAGGTAAAGACCCCTAAAATTATTGGATTGGAGAAATGTTCAAAATGGAACTCAAGATGGAAAAGGGATGGAATAGTATCGTGGAGTTAACCAATCTAATTATTGATCTATGAACAACTGGGGAATAATAAATAAGTCCACTACGGGCTCACCATAGCCCGTGCTACTTGGAACCTTTTGTTCCAGGTTGCGAATCTTAAACAACAACAACTGGGGAATGCTGTGGTTGTGTTCATCATGTGGTTATCATCCCCATCATTATGCCTGAGACCAGTGCAAAAAATGCCTAGATATTATATAAAGATATTATATATTTTGGTCTTGCGTATAGGCCTAACTTTAGTTAGATCAGGTATTTAGGTTCCGTTGGTAGTTATTTCATATAAAGATTGTAAGTTAATAACTTAGAAAAAGTGCACTTGGAGCATAGGAATTTAGTGAAGCACTTGAGGTGAACTCCTTGAGTCTAATAATTTACGAGTAGTGTAGAAGGTGTGACCAGCCTCGAACCCTGGCGGCCACTTCCACGCTAATCCAGCAGCTGCTCTCCCTATTTATAATTGATTTTTTGTCCACATATGACCCCGACCCATACTCGTGCTATATTGTTCAAGCTGCACCCAACCCCAGAGAGACGCGTTCGTGGGCGTTAGTTCTAAAAGAATCAAAATACCTAACCTTTACTAGGCCTAACTATTCCCATAGCTATAAAAATAATAAGAAAATCCACTAGGGCTATAGGTGGGGCACGAACCTGCGACTATGACATTACCAAGCCGCATACTCAACATACTCCAGTGGTAGAGTTCGTTCACCAATCCTGTGGTTTTGAAATGTTCAGCCAAGAGTCCATAGACTTTATCATATATCTAAAATATGACATACGCATTCTAAGGGCAACCTTAGAATGTATATAGACTAGAGTGATGGAGATAATACATAGGAACAGTGGGTTACAGTGACGGTGGAAACAAGGGAGGGAGGAGGGATGGGCTGGGTGTGTGGTGAGGTATAGGTGGATGGGGGGATAGAGAGGGAGGTGGGTAATGGTGTGGAGAGTGAGGAAGGAGGGTGTTTGACGTGGGAGATGAGAGTGTGGATAGGTTGCCTGTGTGTGGGAGACAGGGGGGGGGGAGTGTGTGGGAGACAGGGGGGGAGTGTGTGGGAGACAGGGGGGAAGTGTGTGGGAGACAGGGGGGGAAGTGTGTGGGAGACAGGGGGGGAGTGTGTGGGAGACAGGGGGGGAAGTGTGTGGGAGACAGGGGGGGGGAGTGTGTGGGAGACAGGGGGGAAGTGTGTGGGAGACAGGGGGGGGAAGTGTGTGGGAGACAGGGGGGGAAGTGTGTGGGAGACAGGGGGGAAGTGTGTGGGAGACAGGGGGGTGAGGGGGTGAAAGAGTACAGTGGGGGAGGGGGGGGGAGGGTGTGGAAGGAAGACAGAGGCGGGTGAGTGATGTGTGGAGATTGGGGGAAAGTTGATGGTGTGAGAAGATGAGGGGAAGGTGGAGTTGTTGAGACAGAAGAGAGTGGTATATGGAGACGGACGGGTGAAGACGGGGAGGCTGGTGTGTGTGTGGGGGAGACAGGGAGGAGGTATGTGACCTGGTCACTGGGTCGACCCGGACAATGACCCCATTGTCATTGACCCCATGACCCCATATGAAAGAGAATGCACTCACCTAGCTGTGGTTGCGGGGGTTGAGCTCTGGCTCTTTGGTCCCGTCTCTCAACTGTCTGTGTGTTTGTCTGTATGTTTAAGGCCAGATGCTTAGGGCTAGCCTCACCACATTGTGAGTATTGTGGGTATATTGTCTCTCAGGGCGGGCTGGAGGACTGAGGGAGCCGCGTAATTATTAAGGAAATAAAGAATATAGTTTATCGAACCACGACGATACTTATTGATGTACGATAACCGAACCGGGTCGACGATGCACGATAATTATCGTTGACAAAGGCTAGGAGATATGTTGCCCGAGTACGATGACACGATGCTGATGTATGATAACTGGGAGGTTGGTGCCCTCATTCTCGCTCTACGAGGAATGTGGTTGATTGTACGATGATAGTTGATAGCGACCAATATGTACTAAGATAACGTGATGACAAAAGATGTATTATATACATCTGTACATGTCATATACATCTATATTATGATCCATAATATGATGACTGCTGATTTGTGAAGTACTTGTACAATACTGCTGTAAACGACAGATAGTTGACCAGTTATACGATGTGAGATGATATCTATAAAGAGATGATATCTATAAAGAGATGATATCTATAAAAAATGCAACATAACAAAATACATCATAGTTATTAAAAATACAACATACGAAATCATACACGCTAACTGCTGTTAAATAAAAAATATTACCCTAGCTTGTATAGCATAATAATTTATGATAATTGATAATTAGAACAAATTATGACCGAGTACTCATTGTTGTTGACCAACAAAAAATATAATAACCCTTGTACATCTGGCAACATAAATGTCGCGGTATGGTCCCCCGGCAACATGCGAGTGTACGATAATAACTATTGATAACAAAAATGCCCTATAAAATGTAACATTTCTGAAGGTTATATTTGTATTCATAAAAGCTGGCGCGTACGAGGCGTCAATTGCTTGCCGGGGTGTTTGACACCTTACTGGAGGGTGGAAATTGACGGAGATGGCTGCTTGATAAGTCACAGAAGCTCGCAGAGGCGCCATATTTTACATATAAGAGGCTACAAAGGTCCCAGCCTTGGCGTTCTGGAGGTCCGAGCCTTGGCGTTCTGGAGGTCCCAGCCTTGGCGTCCTGGAGGCCTCAGCCTTGTGGTCCAGGAGGCCTCAGTCTTGTCGTCCTGGAGGCCTCAGCCTTGGCGTCCTGGAGGTCCCAGCCTTGGCGTCCTGGAGGACTCAGCCTTGGCGTCCTGGAGGCCTCAGCCTTGGCGTCCTGGAGGCCTCAGCCTTGTGGTCCAGGAGGCCTCAGTCTTGTCGTCCTGGAGGCCTCAGTCTTGTCGTCCTGGAGGCCTCAGCCTTGGCGTCCTGGAGGTCCCAGCCTTGGCGTCCTGGAGGCCTCAGCCTTCGGGTCCTGGAGGCCTCAGCCTTCGGGTCCTGGAGGCCTCAGCCTTGTCGTCCTGGAGGCCTCAGCCTTGGCGTCCTGGAGGCCTCAGCCTTGGCGTCCTGGAGGCCCCAGTCTTGTCGTCCTGGAGGCCTCAGCCTTGGCGTCCTGGAGGCCTCAGCCTTGGCGTCCTGGAGGCCTCAGCCTTGGCGTCCTGGAGGCCTCAGCCTTGGCGTCCTGGAGGCCTCAGTCTTGTCGTCCTGGAGGCCTCAGTCTTGTCGTCCTGGAGGCCTCAGCCTTGGCGTCCTGGAGGCCTCAGCCTTGGCGTCCTGGAGGCCTCAGCCTTGGCGTCCTGGAGGCCCCAGTCTTGTCGTCCTGGAGGCCTCAGCCTTGTCGTCCTGGAGGCCTCAGCCTTGGCGTCCTGGAGGCCTCAGCCTTGGCGTCCTGGAGGCCTCAGCCTTGGCGTCCTGGAGGCCTCAGCCTTGTCGTCCTGGAGGCCTCAGCCTTGGCGTCCTGGAGGCCTCAGCCTTGGCGTCCTGGAGGCCTCAGCCTTGGCGTCCTGGAGGCCTCAGCCTTGGCGTCCTGGAGGCCTCAGCCTTGGCGTCCTGGAGGCCTCAGCCTTGGCGTCCTGGAGGCCTCAGCCTTGGCGTCCTGGAGGCCTCAGCCTTGGCGTCCTGGAGGCCTCAGCCTTGGCGTCCTGGAGGCCTCAGCCTTGGCGTCCTGGAGGCCTCAGCCTTGGCGTCCTGGAGGCCTCAGCCTTGGCGTCCTGGAGGCCTCAGCCTTGGCGTCCTGGAGGCCTCAGCCTTGGCGTCCTGGAGGCCTCAGCCTTGGCGTCCTGGAGGCCTCAGCCTTGTGGTCCAGGAGGCCTCAGTCTTGTCGTCCTGGAGGCCTCAGTCTTGTCGTCCTGGAGGCCTCAGCCTTGGCGTCCTGGAGGTCCCAGCCTTGGCGTCCTGGAGGCCTCAGCCTTCGGGTCCTGGAGGCCTCAGCCTTCGGGTCCTGGAGGCCTCAGCCTTGTCGTCCTGGAGGCCTCAGCCTTGGCGTCCTGGAGGCCTCAGCCTTGGCGTCCTGGAGGCCCCAGTCTTGTCGTCCTGGAGGCCTCAGCCTTGGCGTCCTGGAGGCCTCAGCCTTGGCGTCCTGGAGGCCTCAGCCTTGGCGTCCTGGAGGCCTCAGCCTTGGCGTCCTGGAGGCCTCAGTCTTGTCGTCCTGGAGGCCTCAGTCTTGTCGTCCTGGAGGCCTCAGGCTTGGCGTCCTGGAGGCCTCAGCCTTGGCGTCCTGGAGACCCCAGTCTTGGCGTCCTGGAGGCCTCAGCCTTGGCGTCCTGGAGGCCTCAGCCTTGGCGTCCTGGAGACCCCAGTCTTGGCGTCCTGGTCGAAATAACACACACACCTTTCCAACATTTCTTAGCATTTATCTCAACAACATTCTAAAAAAATTCAATGGAAATAATTGCAAATTTTTTGAAAATAAATTAGTTTGGTGACTGGAGGTTTGCAGTAGAGGTGTGTCAGCCTCGTGGCGCTGGGCCGCCGTGGCCCGACCTACCTGCCTTCACAGCCTCAGGTGTGACTGTGTTGTGACCGTCCTCTCTATCCTGCGCTAGGCCTTGATAATGATAAGAGGAGCGTTGGGGTGTAGTGGGGGATAGGAGGAGCCTGGAGGGTGAGATGGGGGATGGCAGGAGTCCGGAGGTATGGTTGTGGAAGCAGTAACATTCATAGTTTAATACAAGGACTCAGATCCCACGTTTTACTTAAGATATAATAAAATTTGTGTATATATTGAGTTCAACAACATTTTCAGCTAACCTGTTCAAGTTAGTGACGACTCTCACACTGAGGGAATTCTCTCTGGTATCTTCGTCATTCATTAGTGTCTAGTTTCTCTGAACCCTCGTTCTGCTTTGATCATTGCTTCTTTGTCTACTTTGAGAACTTTCCCTTTGCCATGTTTTTTCCTGTTCCTTCTCTCCCACTAATGTGGGGATACCCATTTCACTCGGTGTTCCTCGTAGCTCAAGCCCCTCAACTCGGGAATGAACACTGTTGCATACCGTTGAGCCTTTTCTAGTTTTGCTTGTTCATCTTAGGGTTCCATGTCGGTGCTGCATACTCAAAAATGGGTCGCACGAAGGTTATTTATATAGCCCGGAAGGCTCGTTTGTGCATGTTTCAAAAGGCTACACCGACAGTGGCCAGTTTGGCATACGCTGCTGGCGTTATTCTGCCAATGTGTGTGTGCTTCAGGTATTAAATTTGGTGTTATGCTGAATCTACCCCGAGGTCTTTCTCCATTTCTGATGCCAGAATGTTCCATGTTCATTCTGTGCTGCTGAACAGATCTTCTCACTTGTGTCTCCTCATAACACGAGGAAGCTAAGGGCTGAGACAAGGAAGCTAAGGGCTGACACAAGGAAGCTAAGGGCTGACACCAGGAAGCTAAGGGCTGACACAAGGAAGCTAAGGGCTGACACAAGGAAGCTAAGGGCTGACACAAGGAAGCTAAGGGCTGACACAAGGAAGCTAAGGGCTGACACAAGGAAGCTAAGGGTTGACACAAGGAAGCTAAGGGTTGACACAAGGAAGCTAAGGGTTGACACAAGGAAGCTAAGGGTTGACACAAGGAAGCTAAGGGTTGACACAAGGAAGCTAAGGGCTGACACCAGGAAGCTAAGGGCTGACACCAGGAAGCTAAGGGCTGACACAAGGAAGCTAAGGGCTGACACAAGGAAGCTAAGGGCTGACACCAGGAAGCTAAGGGCTGACACAAGGAAGCTAAGGGCTGACACCAGGAAGCTAAGGGCTGACACCAGGAAGCTAAGGGCTGACACAAGGAAGCTAAGGGCTGACACAAGGAAGCTAAGGGCTGACACCAGGAAGCTAAGGGTTGACACAAGGAAGCTAAGGGCTGACACAAGGAAGCTAAGGGCTGTGTCGTGGAGCGCGTGAGGTGATGGCTGCTCTTGGCCAGGTTGTGTTCAGGACTCACCATCGATTATAGACTACTTCCATCAGTTGGTGTTATACGGCATGAGACAGGAGCCATCCCTCCTCCACCTGTCCAGCCAGCTTCTGCTCCTGCTGTTCACTTCCCGTCCCCCTACCGTCCCGCGGTCTCCGTCTCCTGTTCTTACTACCTGGCTGTCACTACGGGAAAGTGCACTCTCGCTTGCTATTCCCGACCTTCTGACCGTGTTCTACCTGCTGTCTTATATATATTTTCTTTCACGACGTTCGGCGGTTTTATCGAATGTGTCCTGAAAGTTGTGGATAGAGGAGGCTTCCATGACTTCTTCTCTCAGTGCACTCTACTTGTTGACCACCAGCACAGGGTACATTTCCTTACTTTTCATTTGCGTTTCCAGCTTTCACCTATGTCCTCTTGTCCTACTTTTCCTCAGTTTAAAGAGGCTGTCCATGTCCCTCTTGTCTTTTCCTCGGTATCTCGTATGTCGTGATCGTATCCCACCTGTTTACTCTCTCCTCTTCAGTGGTGAGACTTTAGTTATTTTGTCTTGTCCACGTAGCTCAGGTCTCTTAGTTCTGGCACTAATTTTTGGCAAACTTCACTTGTTAATTTATGGGTTTTGTGATTCACGAGCTGCGGATTCCAGGCCGGTGCTGTGTAGCCTAGTATTACTCTTAAATAACTTACCTTACCTTGTGGTTATCTCGCGAATTGATTTCGGGGTCAAGGTCCCCGCGGCCCGGTCTCCGACCAGGCTGTTGGACGCGGCTGCTGGCAGCCTGACGTATGAATCACAGCCTGGTTGATCAGATCTCCTTTGGAGGTTGTTGCTGTTGTTTTAGATTCAGCTACATGGAACAAAAGTTCCAAGAAGCACGGGCTATGGTGATCCCATAGTGGACTTATCTGGTACAAGAGCGTGGCTGTATGCGTGTTCCTGTTGGAGGTGTCTATGGAGTTCTCTCTCTTGAACACTGTGAGGGGTCGGCCAGTTATGCCCCTTATGTGTAGTGGCAGCGTGTTGAACAGTCTCGGACCTCTGATGTTGATAGTTCTCTCTTGAACACTGTGAGGGGTCGGCCAGTTATGTCCCTTATGTGTAGTGGCAGCGTGTTGAATAGTCTCGGACCTCTGATGTTGATAGTTCTCTCTTGAACACTGTGAGGGGTCGGCCAGTTATGTCCCTTATGTGTAGTGGCAGCGTGTTGAACAGTCTCGGACCTCTGATGTTGATAGTTCTCTCTTGAACACTGTGAGGGGTCGGCCAGTTATGTCCCTTATGTGTAGTGGCAGCGTGTTGAACAGTCTCGGATCTCTGATGTTGATAGTTCTCTCTTGAACACTGTGAGGGGTCGGCCAGTTATGCACCTCATGTGTAGTGGCAGCGTGTTGAACAGTCTCGGGCCTCTGATGTCGTATCTGCACAGGTTGTATAAATTGTCTTAAGCGCGTCTTGACTGAGGTTTATAAATGCTGTTTTAAATTTTTGGAAGGCTCCCATATTCTACGGAAGTTAACCTGTCTATATATATATATATATATATATATATATATATATATATATATATATATGGTGATATTTCTCTTCCCTCTTCCTGTAGTTTCCTTCCCCTTATGGTGCAGTCATCGTCTCCTTTCTTCCTCTCCCGTCTTTATTACCCTGTCTATCCACTCGTGAAGATCGCCATCATCTTGCTGAGACTCACTGAGCTGTCTTACGCTCCTCATTAGCTTTGTGTCGTACATAAATATTGACATGTTCGACCTCCCTACCTACATCCTCCTTCACATAAATAAGTAACAGTAAAAAAATTTTTTAAATAAAATCTATCCAGTCCAGGCCTCCTATCTATCGACAGGAGGCCTGGTCGACGACCGGGCCGCGGGGACGCTAAGCCCCGGTAGCACCTCAAGGTAAGTCGTTTTATGTGTGTTTTGGTAAGCTGTCAAAGAGCTTGATGAATTAAGGTTGTTGGGCATGATTGTACCCCTGGAACCCCCCCCCCCCTGGTGGGTGTGGATATGGGGGGCGCCGCCCCCAGTACCTGATTAAATTATAAGCAAAATAGTTGACTTATACTTTATTTTTCTGTATATCTTTCAGCTTTCTATTGTCTATGTAGCTTCTATTATTTATGTGGTGACGGTTGAGTGACGGGTGTGGCGACGACGGTTGAGTGACGGGTGTGGCGAGGACGGTTGAGTGACGGGTGTGGCGAGGACGGTTGAGTGACGGGTGTGGCGAGGACGGTTGAGTGACGGGTGTGGCGAGGACGGTTGAGTGACGGGTGTGGCGAGGACGGTTGAGTGACGGGTGTGGCGACGACGGTTGAGTGACGGGTGTGGCGAGGACGGTTGAGTGACGGGTGTGGCGACGACGGTTGAGTGACGGGTGTGGCGACGACGGTTGAGTGACGGGTGTGGCGACGACGGTTGAGTGACGGGTGTGGCGACGACGGTTGTGTGGCGGCGACGGTTGTGTGACGGGTGTGGCGACGACGGTTGTGTGACGGGTGTGGCGACGACGGTTGTGTGACGGGTGTGGCGGCGACGGTTGTGTGACGGGTGTGGCGACGACGGTTGTGTGACGGGTGTGGCGGCGACGGTTGTGTGACGGGTGTGGCGACGACGGTTGTGTGACGGGTGTGGCGGCGACGGTTGAGTGACGGGTGTGGCGGTGACGGGTGTGGCGACGACGGTTGTGTGACGGGTGTGGCGGCGACGGTTGTGTGACGGGTGTGGCGACGACGGTTGTGTGACGGGTGTGGCGGCGACGGTTGTGTGACGGGTGTGGCGACGACGGTTGTGTGACGGGTGTGGCGGCGACGGTTGTGTGACGGGTGTGGCGACGACGGTTGTGTGACGGGTGTGGCGGCGACGGTTGAGTGACGGGTGTGGCGGTGACGGTTGAGTGACGGGTGTGGCGACGACGGTTGTGTGACGGGTGTGGCGGCGACGGTTGTGTGACGGGTGTGGCGGTGACGGTTGAGTGACGGGTGTGGCGACGACGGTTGTGTGACGGGTGTGGCGACGACGGTTGTGTGACGGGTGTGGCGGCGACGGTTGTGTAACGGGTGTGGCGACGACGGTTGTGTGACGGGTGTGGCGGCGACGGTTGAGTGACGGGTGTGGCGACGACGGTTGTGTGACGGGTGTGGCGGCGACGGTTGTGTGACGGGTGTGGCGACGACGGTTGTGTGACGGGTGTGGCGGCGACGGTTGAGTGACGGGTGTGGCGGCGACGGTTGTGTGACGGGTGTGGCGACGACGGTTGTGTGACGGGTGTGGCGGCGACGGTTGTGTAACGGGTGTGGCGACGACGGTTGTGTGACGGGTGTGGCGGTGACGGTTGAGTGACGGGTGTGGCGACGACGGTTGTGTGACGGGTGTGGCGACGACGGTTGTGTGACGGGTGTGGCGACGACGGTTGTGTGACGGGTGTGGCGGCGACGGTTGAGTGACGGGTGTGGCGACGACGGTTGTGTGACGGGTGTGGCGGCGACGGTTGTGTGACGGGTGTGGCGGTGACGGTTGTGTGACGGGTGTGGCGACGACGGTTGTGTGACGGGTGTGGCGGCGACGGTTGTGTGACGGGTGTGGCGACGACGGTTGTGTGACGGGTGTGCCGGCGACGGTTGTGTGACGGGTGTGGCGACGACGGTTGTGTGACGGGTGTGGCGGCGACGGTTGAGTGACGGGTGTGGCGACGACGGTTGTGTGACGGGTGTGGCGGCGACGGTTGTGTGACGGGTGTGGCGGCGACGGTTGTGTGACGGGTGTGGCGGTGACGGTTGAGTGACGGGTGTGGCGGTGACGGTTGAGTGACGGGCGTGGCAACGACGGTTGAGTGACGGGTGTGGCGACGACGGTTGAGTGACGGGTGTGCCGGCGACGGTTGAGTGACGGGTGTGGCGGCGACGGTTGAGTGACGGGTGTGGCGACGACAGTTGAGTGACGGGTGTGGCGGCGGTGACGGTTGAGTGACGGGTGTGGCGACGACGGTTGAGTGACGGGTGTGCCGGCGACGGTTGAGTGACGGGTGTGGCGGCGACGGTTGAGTGACGGGTGTGGCGACGACGGTTGAGTGACGGGTGTGGCGACGACGGTTGAGTGACGGGTGTGGCGACGACGGTTGAGTGACGGGTGTGGCGACGACGGTTGAGTGACGGGTTCTAATTCTAATACGACAATTCTAATTCAATTCGTGTAGGTGATCAACCCTTGCCACACGCCGCTGGCAGATTAATTTCACGCTATTTATTGCTAGTTCCTATTACATTACAGCTTCTCCTTGCGACTTGCCGCCTATTTCATCCCATCATCACTTGTAACCCCCTATTCCCAGTGGTGAGATTTCTGGTCCCACTCGGCTCTATCTCACCCCACTGCATGAATCACGACACTAATTATCACATATATGATAAGAAACGAGAAATCTAATGCACTTTGTCTGGCATTAACTTGGCATTATATTAGAGGCCCGGCGACTAATACACTGAAGCTCGCCCTGAAACATACTCATGAATATATATATTATCTTTAGGTGAGTATATCCCCACTCCACACACACACACACACACACACACACACACACACACACACACACACACACAGTTTCAAATATAGATATGATAGAGCCCAGTAGGCTCAGGAATCTGTACACCAGTTGATTGACGGTTGAGAGGCGGGACCAAAGAGCCAGAGCTCAACCCCCGCAAGCACAATTAGGTGAGTACAATTAGGTGAGTACACACGCACACACACACACACACACTTACATAGTAGTAGTAGGCATCCATCAGTCTGAGGAGACTATGGAGTTGCGCTCTGGTTGTCGGTCTGGAGTGGCCTCTCCAGGGCGCAAAGCCAGGGTAGGTTGATATGAATAAGAAGCTGTTACCCATGCAGCAGGTCCTCCTCTCTCCACGGCGCCGAAAGTCTCCAATGGAAAGGCAAACGCCAATACGATTGGTTCCAGCGCCGTCGCAGGAACTATCAGTACGAGGATGAAGACAACAACGAACTCCCCCTAGCGGGCTCCAGCCCCGGAGTTAACCTCGAAGTTGATAAAAGAAGCCACAGGGACTCCAAACCCGGAGTCTTACATACATGTTTATATATTGGGTCCCTTCACCCTCACACACCACGTTACAGTAGAGGTAACGAGTGGAGTACCCAAAGGGTCGGTACTAGGGACCATTATATTTCAAAAATGCTACATGATAGCAAATTGATCCCCTTCATATCAATGTTTGCTAATATATCAAAGTAACGAGAAGCATCAGAAAAGATGAGCACCGTGGTATATTGCAAGGTGAACTAGACATGATCCAGTGTATAGCAACACTGCTATACACTGTTGTTATAGCGTGTATATGTATAGAGTTTAGTTATATACACTATTGTATAACGCTGCCAAACTGCTGCTATACTTGTGTGTGTGTGTGTGTGTGTGTGTGTGTGTGTGTGTGTGTGTGTGTGTGTGTATGTGTGTGTGTGTGTGTGTGTGTGTGTGTGCGTGTGTGTGTGTGTGCGTGTGTGTGTGTGTATGTGTGTGTGTGATATGGGGGAAAAAAGTAGTTAGTAAACAGTTGATTGACAGTTGAGAGGCGGGCCGAAAGAGCAAAGCACAACCCCCGCAAACACAACTAGGTGAATACTTCAACCCTGACAAATGCAACATTATGAGAATCGGAGCAGGAATGACAATAGGAAAATGAAGAGGAAAATAATATGACAACACACGGACGTGATGAATCTATGAGTAGTGCTTCTTTACCCTCATCATGCTCCAGTGGGCATAGTCCTGGACGGGATCTAAGTAACGCGAGTTCGAGTCCATCGTATGGCCACCATATTTTCCCCAAGAGGAAGTATAACTCCCTGAATTTGGGAAGCGAAAAATGTGTGGAAGTAGACAACCCAAATCTAACGCAGACATGATAACGTCATACAAAATCCTACGGGTAATTTATTATACAAAAAAAGGAGTGTTGAAAGTGATGATCAACAGAACTGTGGTACATCGATGTAATCTAGATATATACACGAGTCACAGAGATGACAGGAAAAAACTTTTTCAGCTTGAAATTATGAATGGTTACGAGAAGTTGAGTCTAATTAAATATACAGTTTTAAGCTTAATTTCAACAACACATTTTTTTTAAGATTTGAGTCATTGCAAGTACACGAAGGAAGTGTACCACATCCCCTCATCCTTGCCACACCCTACTCATACACTCATTACCCTCCTCATATCATACCTACCATATATCATACCCATCATATATCATACCCACCATATATCATACCTACCATATTATATCACACCAACCATATTAACCAAAATATAACACTTAAAAAAAACTATAAACAAATATCCTAACTTATAACTATTATTATTGTACAAAAAAGACTAAAATGCAATTAATACATCGTACTGTATTCCCTCAGATCTATTAGCGACAAGTTTCCAATATTTCGTGAATGAGCGCGAGACACCCCGCTGCCGGGCGCAGGAGGGTGACGGACCAACATGTACGATCAACAATGTATTCGTGACCTTTCGCGGAAAAAGGCAGCTGACGTCACGAGTAAACACCACGAATCACCGCTGACAACAGCAATTATCACAGCACCGTTTTCTCACAGCAAGATTGGCCTGGAATTGGGTAAATAACCTCTTGGAATTGGGCAAATTACGGCCGGAATTAGATAATGTCACGGTGGGAATTGCGATGTAGTTGTTGACTTGGAATTGGGGATGAGGGACGGTACTGTTGTTGAGACAGAAGGACGGGGAAGGGAAGGGGAGGAGGGGGGTACACTAGACAGGAACACTGCGAGGGATACAGTTAGAAACATAAAAGATACATAAATGGAGGCGTCCTTTACGGGTGACAGTTTGTCACCTCTCGCCTCACCTTTGCTACAGCCTGGTGACAAAGGTCACTTCGTACACACCGTAGTGGACGAGGACCTCCCTCCAGGTGGGGATGTGTGGTGTGTGTAGTGGCACAGTTCACAGTCCACAGTCCACAGTCACAGTCCACAGTCCACAATCACAGTCCACAGCCCACAGTCACGGCCACAGTGTAACCCTTCGCCTGGTGTATACCTGACGAGGCTCCTGACAGTTGTGCTACTCTCCAAGCCTGACTTGGGGGGGGGGGGAAGCCAGGTTTGTCTTGTAATTACTTGATCCAGAAGGCTGTTGCTTGGGACGGCCCGCAGGCTTACGTGTCCATTACTGCCCAACTGGTCTCTCACTTCCTGCACCAACTTCAAGAGCTTCCTTACCAAGTTTATTGTAGTGTTGCTTCTCACTTTTCTCTTTCTGTCTGTCTCTCTCTCTCTCTCTCTCTCTCTCTCTCTCTCTCTCTCTCTCTCTCTCTCTCTCTCTCTCTCTCTCTCTCTCTCTCTCTCTCTCTCTC